>NC_037686.1:64364436-64413699 GCF_003255815.1 Theropithecus gelada
ATTAAACTAAAGAGCTTCTGCACAGCAAAAGAAACTACCATCAGAGTGAACAGGCAACCTACAGAATGGGAGAAAATTTTTGCAATCTACTCATCTGACAAAGGGCTAATATCCAGAACCTACAAAGAACTCAAACAAATTTACAAGAAAAAAACAAACAACCCCATCAAAAAAGTAGGCAAAGGATATGAACAGGCATTTCTCAAAAGAAGACATTCATACAGCCAACAGACACATGAAAAAATGCTCATCATCACTGGCCATCAGAGAAATGCAAATCAAAACCACAATGAGATACCATCTCACACCAGTTAGAATGGCCATCATTAAAAAGTCAGGAAACAACAGGTGCTGGAGAGGATGTGGAGAAATAGGAATGCTTTTACACTGTTGGTGGGACTGTAAACTAGTTCAACCGTTATAGAAAACAGTATGGCGATTCCTCAAGGATCTAGAACTAGATGTACCATATGACCCAGCCATCCCATTACTGGGGATATACCCAAAGGATTATAAATTATGCTGCTATAAAGACACATGCACACGTATGTTTATTGCAGCACTATTCACAATAGCAAAGACTTGGAATCAACCCAAATGTCCATCAGTGACAGATTGATTAAGAAAATGTGGCACATATACACCATGGAATACTATGCAGCCATAAAAAAGGATGAGTTTGCATCCTTTGTAGGGACATGGATGCAGCTGGAAACCATCATTCTTAGCAAACTATCACAAGAACAGAAAACCAAACACTGCATGTTCTCACTCATAGGTGGGAACTGAACAATGAGATCACTTGGACTCAGGAAGGGGAACATCACACACCGGGGCCTATCATGGGGAGGGGGGAGGGGGGAAGGGATTGCATTGGGAGTTATACCTGATGTAAATGACGAGTTGATGGGTGCAGCACACCAACATGGCACAAGTATACATATGTAACAAACCTGCACGTTATGCACATGTACCCTACAACTTAAAGTATAATAATAATAAATAAATTAAAAAAAAAAAAAGACATATCAACGGCAAAAAAAACAAAACAAAACAAAAAAACAAACAAACAATAAATAAATAAATAAATAAAACCATCAGATGAAATAATAAAAAAGACAAAAGGCAGGCATCCACTTAATACAGGGCAGTGAGCACATTACTGATGATTTTTCAGCATTTTTAAAATGTAGTCTTTGAGGGCACAAAATTATTCAGCAGCTATATGGTCTTTATCTTGTATTTCTAGCATGAGTAAAGCAACTCACATTTGATAATAAGTTATATTACATATATCATACATATAGCAATAGGAACTTAATAATACTATACTGGATTAATTAAAATTAAATAGAAATGAGGGACTTCTGCTTTCTCTCTCTATTGACAGAATTTTTAAAATAAATATTGATTTTATGCATTTTATAGAATATTTTTATGTGCGTTAAAAGTAACTTTAAAATATTGTTATCTTTTATAAGTTTCAAATTTATTTTCAAATAATCAGGATTTTACAAACTTTGTGATGACACATTTAAGTTACTTTTAAAAATGGGATTCTTATTTATCTTTCATTTTTGACATGCTTTTTAAAAATAGTGGTTTCTAAGAAAACTCCCCATGTAACTCCATTATAGTCTGTATATATGCTTCTGTTTTTAGCGCATGAAAGTTTTACTTTCATCTTCATGTTCTATCGGTTGTTAACAATATTTCTCAAAAGTAGTACTTTGACCTTCAGGTCTGTATTTTCTCTCATCGTTTTCGAAGCTCTCTTTGGCCTTCTATGACTTTGCTTTCTCCTAATTTTTTCTCTTTCCACTTCTCTGACATTTCCCTTTCTGCATACTTTTTCCTTCTGAGTTCTTATTATAGGCATTCCTTTTTTTATTTTATTTTATGGTTTTTCTCTTTATTTCAACCACACCACTTCACCTCTGTCTCCAAATTCTCTATTTCCAAGTCACTCCTGAGCCATGATTCCTTGTTTCTAATGAACTAGAATGCCACACCTGGTATTTGTAATGCACTAAAACACTAGTAAAGTGGTTATTTGGTATATAGGCAGGGTCATCCCTCGATTATTTCTACTGAGCAGTCACGATCACAGTTTACTTTTGGCTCACATTAGCTTGACTAAGGCAGGACAGTAATACCTATGCTCAACTGAAGGTACATGTATTTGCGGACGGTTGTTGAACTACACTTTTACTGTATCTCTTCCTTCAAATAAGTTTTACCCTGCATTTAACATAAGGTTAGCAGTATTTATGTGTACTCTCCTGATAACATTGTTAGGTCACTTTTATGCATTTTGTGCGTATTAGCATGCAGATATCTCAGCATAATAAGAGTCCTTCTGTTTTCAATTACAGTCTTCTGAGAACTGCCCGTCTTGTGAGCTCTTCTGTTCAAACCTCAGCACTTGAACTTCATAGTATTTGATACGATATCCTTGAAAACTTTACTCTTTCACTGCTTGAAATAAAACAAGCTTGTTCCAGAAAACCAAATTCTATTATATAACACTACTTAGAAAAAGAAGTCTTTGCTTCCTTTTTGTTTTCTTTCCTTTTCCAAATATTTAACCTTTCTCTAGATGGTGATAAGAAAGAATAATCTATTTCTGATTCTTTTATTTTCTACCTAGAACTTCAAGACCACAGCCGATAGTGATTCAGAACACTGCAGGCCATCCTACCTCACCTCTTTTGGTACCACCTATTATTGAGAAAAAGGTACACTGAAGTGAAGAATAGTTGGTGATCTTCAAAATTAATAGCTAAAGATACCTCTTAAGACCTTACAGAAGTATGTTTTGAAGAGATGGAAGATTGATTGACATGCTTAGTGCTTGATATAAAGTCAACATTGAAAACGTATTTGGTGAGCGAAGTTCCTGCTATACAGCCTTCAGTGAGGAGTGATCGAAAACCATGAGGTGACTTTGATTCCTGGGAACGACACTGGGATTTCCTTAGGCTATCAGTGACCAAGTGCCCTTCCTGGATTACACTAGTCCACTGTTCTTATTTAGGAAGCCTGCTTTCAATGAGACGTTTATAAGCAGAAATTTAAAATATGTGTTTTGAATTACCTCAGAACTCTAATAGAGAATTACTGAGAAATATGCAAAGACTGTTCTCATCTCCTATGATATATACTATACTCACTAAAGTATTCTTCATTCACCAAGCATATAAATCCCATTCTACTAAATAGTGTTTAATCTAATAAAGACATTTTTTTCCTTACTAATAGAAGTTGAATTTTATGCCAGATTCATTAACTGCAGTAATATCTTATTCTCTATCAATGATAAGCTTTGGTACAGTGAGTTTAAGACACCGTTGAATTTTTACAAGCTTCTCATAATCTTGACATTCTTTCATGTAAGCTTCCCAGAAGAAAGAAATAAAAGTGTGGTGTCAATGAAGTCAATGACTTTGGGAAAAATACTAAATATGAACATTATATGATTTTTTAATATATTGAGTCAGAAACTAGATGTATTAGAGATTCATGTTAAATATGATACAAATATGATAAAACATAAAGTTTCATTAAGATGCTTATCATTCATCACCTAAAATCTTTTAATAATAAAGTTCTTATGAAACTCTAAATGAAAACAAAATAAAAATTATGGATGAATTCATCCATCTAAAATACTTTTTACTTTTCTCAGTAAACTCCTGGAAGGACTTTCCATTCAAGTGAATGTCAGAGTCATTACTGGTGGTACATCTAACAATTCCATTGCTTTGTCAATGTTGCCCAGCCTTTGAATAGTTATCATTTATATTCAAAGTATGTTCACATAAATACTGGATTTGACATTTTTCAGTGATATTCTAAACTTAAGCATTGATCAATGTGGTCACATGCTGTTTTTCATTTCATTTTTTTTTTCCCAAACCATGGGTCAAAACAGTTATATTGATGGATTGAATTTTTTAAATATTAGAAAATGAGACAATATTAGGAAAAGCAGGATTTCTTAATATTATTTCCAAAGTTCCATATATTTATGGACTGAAAAGCAACAAATGCATACAAACAATTGCATATAGTCATTATTTCAATTTGCATTTAAAGTGGTTTCATATACTAACATGATAAGACTATCCAATCAAACAATAATTTATACTAAAAATAACAAAAGAATTTATATTTGTAATATGTTGTATGTGGCTGCTTAAATGACGTCTAGGTTTTAATTAAAAACTTCCTTTGTAGAGATCTATGATAGTTCCATAATTTAGTTCACCATGGCAATTTGAGGAGAGAAGAAAAATTATTACTAATTAATTTTAAAGCTATTTCCATTGGTGCCTTTATTTACAATCCCTTTAGCTCAGAATTCAGAAATTATATTTTCTAAGGTAGAGTAGACTTGGACAGAGAAATAAACTTAACTAGTTTTCTTTCTTATTAAGACTTATCTTCCACAGTTGAAAGTAACTAGGGAAACACAAGTATGTTCCTGACTTGCTAGACATCTAAATTCTCACTGTTAGAGTATTTATTTAATCTTTGGAATTTAATTCATCAACACCATGGCAAATTTCCCATACAAGCACAAAAATTATTAATTATAGGACTTAGTAAATCTTAATCACAATTCTTTGTGGTATAAGTCATTTGTAAATAATTAAAATATCACTTAATAGTATCCAAATCTGTATCAATTTAGATCAATACCAGTAAAGCAGCACCACTTGAATCACTTGACATGTGACTATTAAAATAACAGTTGTAGATAGATCAAAAGTCCATAACTCCTTAATAAGCTTAGGCACCTATTTTTAGAGACAAGTTATACATACACACACACACACAGAGAGAGAGAGAGAGAGAGAGACAGGCACACTCTCTCTCTATGTACACATACACACACACACACATATAATTTAAAACCATGTGGCATAAAAGCTCCAAGAGACCTGTATTTTTTACTTGTAGGGTTTTAATTACAAGTTTCTTTTGCTTTGGGTAATTAAGTAGACATCTATTTTATTAAGTGAGCAATATCAATGCCCACTTCTAAGAATGCATAAATGAGCGTTTCTTTTAAAGTTTCTTTTTCAATCAACCTGAAACATAGGTAGCTGCAATTCGGTAATGTAAAATCTAGTTGAAAGTCAATGGAATTTAAAATAAAGTTGCATCATGAAAGTAAGGTTACATATATATTTCAGTTCATATATACATACACACATTTAAGTTATAAGAGTAAATTAAGTACAAATGAGGAAAAACAGAGTAAGAAGTAATAAGTAATAAGACTATACCTATAATCATGGTTAAGAAACAATATTTTTCCAAATATAATGCAGCATTTGGTTGACTAGATGTTTTCGATGTTGGAAGCTCTATGAGTATATAAATTCAAATGTCTCTCCTACAGATGAGGCATAGGGCCCACCTACATTGTACGTTAGAGTAAGTGAGTTCCTTAAAAATATCCTATTTTCTAATTTTTTGGATTCTTTATTTGTAAACCACACAAACCAAATCTGGAAAATCTGAATAATAGAAAGAATATATTGTATTTATGTGTATAGGTTAAAATAATTGCTGAGAAAGCTGAAAAATCTCACAATTAGAAGGAACAGGACCCAAATAACTACAAGAATTTGTGAAGAAGAAACTAAAGTTGAGTTAATTCATGGTAGTAAACTGCTTTCCTTTGTCCAAGTCATTGGTCAGAATCACCATCCAGGAAGAAAACTTAATTGACTTAGTGAGATACAGGACTTAATTTGTCTGCACAAATCCTCCTTTCCTACTTCCCGACCTCATGACAAAGCTACATTTCCCAGCCCCACAAGTTTGTCATAAAGTTCTCACATGCCACATGGTAGGAGGGCCATTCTACCATGATGGTAGAATGACGTGGGCAATTTCCAGGCCTCCGTTTGACACCTATGTGTCTTTGCCTTTCTCTCTTTAACTGCAAGGTGAGGAACCCTGACACTCTGAAATTCATCATTTTCCAACAGACCAGGACAAGGCTCTATGAATGATGCATACATGAGACAGAAATACCCGAAGTCTCTGAATGTCCTTGCCAAGAAGAGCCAATTTGGCCTATTGCTTTGGTTAATTCACGACACACACACACACACACACACACACACACACAGAGTACTCTAAGTTAGTAACTGCTGAACTTGCCCTTTGTGTACTCTCTGGATATATTTGTACTGCTACTTCACATGTATAATCCCAAAACAAGAGTGTGAGTTCACATTTTGGAATTCTTTACAAATAGTATCTTAGTGAATGGATCATTCTGAAATTTGTTTTTTGTTTGTTTGTTTGTTTTTATATTATGTTTGGAAATTTACCCATGCTGATACACGCAGTCATATAATGTATGTAACTCCAGTACAAATCCATTTTCTATTATTTTCACTGTAAGAGTACAAAACATGAAATTTATCATTCTCTTTAAAAGGTCATTTAATGTGCATGCATATGTATGTACATATATATGTACACATATACATATGAAGGATCTTCAAAAAATATTGGAAATGCGTGTTATAAAAAGACTATGCATAGATTTCAAAAATTTTTGGAACAACATAAACTTGTACTAACTTGCTATAAAACATATGAACATAATCTAGTTTGTGGCACCAAAAAGGATAAAACGTCATTTTGAAAAGAGCTCCTATCAACATATTCTGCTAAAATGCTGAATATATGAAAATAAAAGGAATAGACATTAACCTCTATTCAATTACTTTTTAACTTCATATCCTAATTTTGTTTTATAAACTGTTTTTAAAGAAACACAAAACAGGTACTAGTATTTTAAAACCAGTTTAGTTGTGGGTAGCAGTAACTGAAATATTCATGCGGCAGTTTTTAAAAGGAAAATTAACTTTGTTACAGATACTGAAAACATTTGCAAAAATATTACTGACATTCTTGGCAATTAAATGAATACACAAAGGAAGGAATCTTGATTTAATGTGGATGTGGGTATAAGGTAATACAATTCTATGCAAATAAGTAAAACCTTCAAAGAGTTTCCGAAGAATATACGAAAAACAAATCATTACTCAATGATATAAAATGCTGCTTAATGAAGGTACTACTCCTAAACTTTATAGCCAAAAGGACAGAAGAGAACGAAAGGATGATGAAAAGTGGAAGGCTGAGTAGTTCAATATTTGAAAATAAGCCAAAAAAACTTGGTTGTAATGACTTTATCACCAGGCTCTAAATGAACCTTGAGCAAGTAAGAAAATCTTCTTGTTTTTATAATCAGATTCCTTCACTATCAATTCTATTGTCCTAAAATAAGTGCAAGAACAAAATTCTATATTATTTTCTTATAATGGACAAGAAAAAGAAAGTATTGTAAACTAGACTTAATGAGATAACATATAATATTTCCACTGGAGTTCATGTTTACATATGAAATGTTTTTCAGAATGTGAAAACAAACATAGGTACACAACTTCCACTAATATCTCTTATGTATACAAATTGTTGATGAGGTTTATTATTTCTTATGTACTTTTTGTTTGAAGAATTGTACAAAACACTTTACATAATTATCTTCTTGTTTGACCACAACATCCCATTTAAACGTGTCCAATTATTAGATTATTGTAAGCCTCAGAAACTTCAAATATTTGGGGGGCAGCCAGATGGCTTCTGAGTGTTAGAATTGAGATTAAAACAAGTCTGTTTAGAGAGGGAACAACACACACCAGGGTCTGTTGGGGGTGGGATGTGAGGGGAGGGAACTTAGAAGACAGAGCAATAGGTGCAGCAATCTGCCATGGCACACGTATACCTATGTAACAAACCTGCACATTCTGCGCAGGTATCCCGTTTGTTTGTTTTTGTGTTTTGTTTTGTTTTGTTTTTTAAGAAGAAATAAAGAAAAGAGAAAAATGAAACAGACAAACAAATCTCGGGCTTTAGGATTGTTGGAAGAAAACTTCCTAGGGAGAGCTGCCCTTTTCATCCAGGATCCATTAAAAGGATGGGGGTCACCAATGATACAGGTCACTCCACCCCTGAGCTATCCAGGCTCTGGGCAGGAGACATGTGGGATATTTCCATTTTTTGACTTTAATGGTTTTAGGTCTCAGCTCCCAAGAGTAAGATCATCTGCCTTGTTTCTATCACCAGGCAGCCACACTCCTCTGAAGTCCACTGTTCTTTTGAGCATAAGTTAACGTATGCCTCTGGCTCCATGCACCAACATGGTTGCTCTTTCACCTGCCCTGATCCATGGGACATATGGGCTAGGCTTCCCTCACCAGGAATGGGACTAGATAATGATCACTCCATATTTCTGCACCAAGCAGCCAACCAGGGCGATATCATCACTTCTCTTCTGCCTAGGGTATTTCTTTTATTCGGTATAATAGCCACAGGGAGAAAGGAAAGCTGGAGATCCTAGCTTTTACAGTCATTTGGTCAAAGTTGCTCCTATTCAGATAATGAACTGAACAAGTATCTTGAAGATGGCTTTTCTTATCTAATGTCATACAGTGCCCTTAAAATGACCCCCGTTTCCAAGAAATAGATATTTTACAAAATATACTCCACAATCTGTGTTCAGTGCATTAAATAATAAATTAATAATAATAAATGGTCATACTTTCTGGCTATCTTGTACTTTTGCCTTTATTTTTATATGCACTGTTCTAAATGGCATCTTACAGAAATAAAAACATAAACAACTGTTATTACCCTTTGTCCTTGGGTCCAGAAAGAAAAAATAAAAGATTTACTATTCATATAAAATTTCTTGATGTATATATGTGTATGCTTAACATCAAATAACAAGTGGATCTGAAAATGCGTTTCTTTAAAACTGGCCATCTTCATTACCATTGGGAACATTTTAGTCTACCCTCAGAGCTACTACATGAGGGGAGTTTAAGAAATTATTTTTTATACAAATGTGTAAGTATGCTAAAATAACAACATCTAATATACGAAGGATTTCCAAGTACAAAAATTGATTGCAATGACATATGACCAATATTGTTTCACATATTACACTATTCTATTCCTGTTTCTTTACATCCCATGAGTTATTAACACATTTACTGAAAAGTTTAGTTACCTTTTTATGAATTCTTGTGCCACATGATTACTAACAGATCTTCCCGAGATAATTAGAGTGAAAATATTCAAAGCAGACTGCAGAAATGTAACATAAATCCTTTGTGTATGTTTTCTTACAAGGTCAAAATCTGGCATGCAAAATGATATTAAATTAGTTCTCTTCAAGGTCATGATTAGAACATAAATGTCAATGGGAAATAGCAACATTTGCATTTCATATGAGGTGTGACCAATGACAGGTGCATCTGTTACATGGTTCACAAGATTAGCAAGGATTGCTGAAGAGTTACTACCCATTTGATGAAAAAAGAAATATCTAGTGAACTGGAATGCACAGTGATCCCATCATGTTGCTGACCCAGGCAAGCACAAGTAAATAAGCCATGCAAGACAGAAATGACAATGTTTTAACACAGTTAATAGGGTGATATGACTCAAAAAAAAAACTATAAAATCATGTTACAGGTCAAGGAAGCCTAGTGCCCAAGTTTTCTAAGCTCCTCATCCTAAGCAGAAAGATATTTATGCCGGTGATGGTAAGTCACTTTCCTAGGTCATACAACTAGCTAGGGTCACAGTCAGAAAATGAAGATCAGCCCTTTGATTTCTAATTCACTGTTTTTTCCACATTGCTAATGCATTTTAGAAACTTCATTTTAAGGATAAAATTTAAAACCAAAACAAGAATAAAAACCTCCCACTCAGGGGCTTTGAGGTAAGGTCTTTAGCTGAATCTAAAGGAAAAAAAAATCATTAGCCTGAGTTAGAAAAGATAGCCCTCCTCTTCCTGCTAACATTTTTTAACATTTTGCTTTTGATCATTGCTAACAGAGCTCATTTGTACTGCTTCCTTTAATGTTTCTCCACCTCATCCCATCTCGCCCTTTAACTAAGGAAGATTTTCAGGTTTTAAAATCAAGACTTGAGCTACCAAGGGCCAAGTAGATTGATAACTAAGCAGGATGCCTTATTAGGAGAAACCAAAAACACTGAAAAAGTACAAAACATTCTAGCAAAGATTTCAGTGTCCATTTCTTCTCCTAGTTATAAAGTTTCTTCTACTTTATGGCCTCAATTGCTCTCTTGCTAGCTGAAGAATCTCCTCATTAGCATGAAGCTATAAAATATTAACAGAGGAATTATTCTTTCTTTGGAACAAGACACCTTGAACAACTTGCTCAATATATTTCCAATTTATGCTTCCTAGTTCATTGAAGAAACTGTCTATCCAAATGGCACTGGAAAGAAGGTAAGGAATCAGCCATAGCAACATAAAACAGCTAATAATCTATTGAGGAATTTCATCATGATAGGTATTTTTACAGTTGCCCTTGATCATAAATTTGCATAGGCACAATTGCACAATTCTCCCCTCCCAAAACTGAATGCCTTGCAGAAATGTTTACAAAGGTCACACAATATTAACATTTTTGACAGATATTTATTTATTTCCTCTAGTTGAGTTGTCCAAATATGTATTTGCATGTATAAATTATCTCAATTATTATGGAAATAAAATAAGATATATCATACTGTTTAAAAGAATACTATTTTATCTACCAAGCGACATGCCAAAATCATGAGGAAATATTGTACATTTAATTGGAAGTGTTTCTTTCCTCCAAATCTCAACACAAAGAAATGGTAAATGTGGGCCGGGCACAGTGGCTCACGCCTGTAATCCCAGCACTTTAGGAGGCCGAGGTGGGCAGATCAGGAGGTCAGGAGATGGAGACCACGGTGAAAACCCGTCTCTACTGAAAAAACAAAAAATTAGCCGGGTGTGGTGGCAGGAGCCTGTAGTCCCAGCTACTTGGGAGGCTGAGGCAGGAGAATGGCGTGAACCCAGGAGGCGGAGCTTGCAGTGAGCCAAGATAGCACCACTGCACTCCAGCCGGTGGGACAGAGCCAGACTCCCTCTAAAAAAAAAAAAGAAAAGAAAGAAATGGTAAATGTGTGACAGGATAGATATCCTAAATATCGAATTTGATCGTTATACATTGTATGTTCGTATCAAAATGTCACAGGTACCCCATAAAAATGCACAAATATTATGTATTAATTTTAAATGCTCTCACCAATCAAGAAGGGAAAGAAATGTCTTAACAGAATCATAGGCAAAGTGAAGAAACAGGCTGTCCAATGTAGCTGGGATACAGAAGAGAAATTTAGGTTTACTTGTAATTTTTAAAAATGTACATAAATACAAGGTTCCTTTTATTTAACTAAACACATCGTGACATCCAAATCACATAGACTGAAAAAGGAATAATGTCCAACATACCTGAAAATGAAAATGCATTCCCAGATATGACTTGTTTAAAAGAAACACAAATTGGTATAGGCTTTCTGGGTGAAAATGTGTTAATGCTACATCCAAAGCTTTAAATTCAGGCATATCTGTTCACTGCACAATTACATTTTTAGGAATTTATCCTTAGGATATAATCAGAAGTGTTCACAAAAATGCAGTGTACATTTTGGCAAAAATTTATTATTTATACTTTTATTGGAAAAGAATGAACAACGTAAATAATCCAAACTGAAAAAAGTTAACTATGATATCAGTATCACAAAAAAATTAATAGAAACAGAATTCATTCAGTAGTAACTTGAAGTTCAAGTTCTTCATATTCCTAAAATGTTAACAAAATGTTCTGTTAAAAAGAACACAAATTATAGATAAATAAACTATTCAGCTTCACCTTTTTAAAATGAGACTGACCTTTGTTTTTTTTTTGTTTTTTTTTTGTTTTTCTTTTTTTTGAGATGGAGCCTTGCTCTGTCACACCCAAGCCGGAGTTTAGTAGTGCAACCTTGGCTCACTGCAACTTCCACCTCCCAGGATCAAGAGATTCTCCTGCCTCAGCCCCCCGAGTAGCTGGAATTACAGGCGCCTGCCACCATGCCCAGCTAATTTTTTGTATTTTTAGTAGAGACGGGGTTTCACCATGTTGGTCAGGCTGGTCTTAAACTCCTGACCTCAGGTGATCTGCCTGCCTCGACCTTCCAAAGTGCTGGGATTACAGGCATGAGCCACCGTGCCCAGCCCGCTTTGTTCTTTATGTGTGTAAAAAGTCTCAAAATGAATCCTCATATGACAGGAAAATACATAGTAGGCAGATTGCCACATTTGTTTTTATAGCAGACTGCATTTAAGGCTCCTGCATAATCTTTTATGTAGGAAATTTTGATAAACATTATCAGATATTCATGCTCTTTAATGTTATGTTTGAAATGTTTATTATATTGCTACCAGACAATGCTACTCAGGTTTGTAAACATAGTTTCATGAGTCAATCTTCCTTGAAAGCCAAGAGTCTCCATTCTATGAAAAGTAAAGCATATACATTATTATTTCAGATTATTATTACGTAAACATGCATCCTGATGATGAAAATGTATCCAATAGTTTAGGGGGAAGTTAAACTCCCCAGTTTCAAGACAACAGTTTCCAAATACTAGTTCCATAATTCACTTCAGATATGAGACAGTCAGTGGAAGGCAGCTAAGAAAATAGCCACACGGCAAAACCAGGAAACATGATTATTACCTACTCTTTCAAACCCAACATAGCAAGATTTAAAAGAAACACAGATGGTCCCCTATTTAAAATAATTCAACTTACAATTTTCAACTTTGCAATGGGTTTTTCCAATGTAACCCCATCGTAAGTCAAGGGACATCTACATTTAGGATACTTTGACTTACCATATTTGGCTGTCACAATGGGCTCATCAGGCTGTTAAATAAATTTTCAACTTAAGATAGTTCCAACTTAGAATGGGTTCATTGGGACATAACCCTATTGTCAGTCAAGGAATATCTGTACTTCAAAAGAAATTCATTAAGATTAAAATTAATTAAATCATTATCCATTATAACTTTTTTTTTTTTTAGACGGAGTCTCGCTCTGTCACACAGGCTGGAGTGCAGTGTAGTGGCACAATCTCGGCTCACTGCAACCTCTACCTCCCGGATTCAAGTGATTCTCCTGCCTCAGCCTCCTGAGTAGCTGGGATTATAGGCGTCCACCACCACGTCTGGCTAATTTTTTGTATTTTTAGTAGAGACAAGGTTTCACCATGTTGGCCAGGCTGGTTTCGAACTCCTGACCTCAAGTGATCTGCCTACCTCGTCCACCCAAATTGCTAGGATTACAGGAGTGAGCCACCATGCCCAGCCAATCATTATAACTCCTAAGACTCTCTACAAATTCCTTTCATAAAGAAAAAGTATATTGACACGAAATGAAACATAAACTCTATCTGTCTTACCACCTCACTGTACAGAGGAGAAACCTGGTGCTGAGAGACAAGTGCCCACAGATAGTCATTAACAGAAACTATAATTCCTAAACACAAAACTTCCATTCATCTACTTCTGAAAAAGGGGGAAAGCATTTACAATAATTTCTAGAATCCATATACCAAGAATTACTCTAGATATTATGGAATGAAATAAAATAACCGAAATTTTTATAAATTTTTTTTCTTGTAATATCCCAGTCAGAATTAAGTTCATTTAAATTTACTTAAGAAATGACATCATTTAAAATGCCCTGTTTAGGAATTTTTAAAATTCTACTTGAAGTTCTTCCCAAAATACAGAATCTTAAGAAAAATAAATTACATTGTTTAATTGTCTGGAGAGAACATAGGGCTGCTCCTCAGGACATTGATTCCAAAGGAGGATAATGAAATTTTATGAAATAAGGCATGCCTTTGTACAGTGGGGCATCTCTTCAGTTCAGGTTCATTACTCACGAATCATCTTTACAAGAGGGAGAGAGCAGAATAAGCTATCACGTTAAGTCTAGCCAAGAGAGCTCACAAATCAGAGCGCGCGCACACACACAAATACACACACACACACACACACACACCAGCTAACTTGGGATAGAGACAGAGCTGAAGGTAAAGCAACAGGACTGTCCTCTCTATGTTTAAGTAATAAAACAAGCTACCAGTCTCTTATTCAACATTTTGGAGAGAACCAAAGTCCAATGTACTTAAGATGAGTTTTGAACAGATTCACACCCAACACAGAGAACTCAATAATAATTGGACTCAAGTGAAAAATCATTCAGAAGCATCCCAGCAGAGGCTGTAAAAATAACTCCATCCACTTCCTCTGCCCTGTAGTTTGCTTATCCTTTATCTATGATACAGAATAATCCCAATCTACAAAAGAAGTATTGGCATTAATAATATTAAGCATTTTAGTAGAAAACCAATAATAAGAGGCCATTAAAGAACACAGAATTGTAAATTAAACACCTTCATTTAATTTCTCTCTGCCTCTCTTTTCTCTCTTTGGGTTCTTGACTTAACCATAGAGGGTAAGTCGGGGAACACCTGCTTACACACTCTCTACTAACAACTATGTTGATGATCTCGGTTCCTCATTTAATTCTTATAAACCCATACAGTGTTTTCAAAAACAAAGATCAGAACACTTACTTCAAAGATTTGCTGTGAAGTTGAAATGTGAAACACGCGCACTAATTGAAGTACGTTTTTCACAATAAATGGGGGCTATTCTTACTAAAAGGGCCATTAGTATCTGTGATTTTGAAAATCCTAAACTTGACGCAAATTATACAAACGTCCATAGCTTAGAAAAAATCCACAATGATGTACAAATGTAAATAAAGATATTGGACAAGTTACGGGTTGCAAGGAAAGCACCAGAGTCCTGGGTTGTGGCGGGAGGTGGAGGGGGACCCTCTGGGTCTGGCCCTTAAAATACACATGCACAACTAGGACTCCAATATAGCTCTGCTCAGTTCATATGAGTATAGACATAGCTATAAAGACAATCCAAGTCCTCATTTTAAGGAAAAAGAAACATATCAGAAAGGTGTTAAAGGATTTCAGGTCATTTGAAACTGAATTATTTTCTCCATTTTGTTAATGAAATGTACTATATTTTCACATAATTTTTTTGTTCTCGCTCAGTTTTAAAATTTGAAGGAAAAACTTCAATATAAATATTACAGTAGTGTATATATGCTGTGTATCAAGAAAGATTATCTCCCTCTGTGACTGTGAAGATGAATGTTGTTATATTCTTTTTAGGCACTCTTTTTTTGTATTTATTAATGCTTAATAAAATATTAATCACAAGAAAAATAGATGTTTGGGTCATAAGAAGTTTTTGTGCACCATACTGAGCAGTCTGAGCTAATAATGCAAACAATTTGACATCACAGTAATGAGGCACTACTATTGTCGGTTGAATCCTTGTTTTACTGAACTAAGCAAAGGCTTAGTTAGAAATTTTGACTCTGGGAATGTTATTTAAGCCCAGAGACATTTGCTTTCATTAAAGTCAGAAATATCTTTCAAAGGGTACACTGTTGCCAATTGTATTTACCCTTCATTTTAAGATTAGAATTTTAAAGATATCCAATAACAATATTGTTTCTTAATCATTAAGCTTGTTCACATAGCTGACATAAGGTAATGCTTTTGGACAATATAGTTGGACGTCATGAAGTATGAGTAATGGAAAGAGTGTATTTAGTATTTTCATTTGTATTTTCAATTTAGCGTGATGAGTCAGACTGCAGGCTGACTTTATTCAAACCCTTGCTTTACAACTTATTAGTTATGTGACCTAAGGTAAGTTGCTTAACATTTGTATGCATCACTTTGCTTAACTATGAGATAAGAATAATAATAGATTAGCACATAATTCTATTTGGGAGCTAAATATTAAGTACATAGGATAGAACCTTGAATATAATACCTACTACATAAATGTTTATTATTAATATTAATATTCAGAAACATTTATTAAGGACCTCTTTTGTGCCAGCAACGTTTTTTTTGGTTCAACAAAGCATTAAAGAAAACATACACAAATTCCTGTTATCATTAGGCTCATATTTTAATTAGGCAGATGGACAATAAACACTGAAAATAAGGAAAATATCTAGTACTTAAGTGAGAAGCACTAAGGAGAAAAATAAAGCCAAATAGGAAATAGAAAATGTTGGAAGGGATTGAAATTTTAGCGAGGATGGCTATGGCAAGTATTAAACAGTGGTTCCGTTTCACTCATCCTTCTGTACGGCTCTTGATGATGCTGGGCCTGAAACCCTGCAAACCACATTTCGGCTTTGCTGGAAGTCTTCTTGTAAGGCTCTTCCAATACAGACTGCTAGAAGGAAACTATGAAATAGGAGGCGGACGAAGGGACTTTCTACTTCCTGTCTGCTTCCTGCATGCTTCCGGTTTCTGCCAGTGTCTCCCTAGCCTCACTTTACCCCAGCAGAAATGGGGTATTGCACTTGAAGGAGTTGTACCCAGATGTTTTGTTTCCAAACACTTGCAGAAACAGCCTTATCAGATCCTCATATCCTCAGTAAAATGCTTTCACCAGTTGCTGGTGGCTCTTCCTCAGATGTTCCCTAGCCATGGCCAAATGGGTGCCTTTCTCTAAGCTCAGAGACAGCAACATCAGATGAGCAGCACCCTCTCCTCAGCCATCTGGGACCAAGCTTTGTGAGGTTCATTCTCCAAGCTCCTAAATTTTAATTCCAGCCTTTTCCCTTTCATTCCCCAGCACCAGGGATGGCAGCTGTTACCTCTGTGATACTTTCATGTTTTCATGAAGCCTTTTGCAGTCACTTAGTTAACAAGTCTTTATATCCATATAACACTTTTTCTATTAAATTATCTCTTTAAAAATCTGGCATGAGCTTTCTGTTTTCAGTAGACTGTGACTGGTATGATGGACAAGGAGATCCCACTGAGTAAGACCTGAAAGAAGTGAGGAAGTAAGCTGTGCAGATATAGAAGGAAAGGCATTCCGAACAGGGGAAACTGCAAGGGCAGAGGTCTGGAGGTGGGCCTGGGCCTCATCTGTGTGAAGAACACAGCTGTGTTTCTGGAGTAGTGGGAGCTGAGATCTGAGAGGTTATAGGGGTCAGCTTATGGAATGTCTCACAAATAAGGTGGCCATTACTTACCGTTTGAACAGGACTCTTGAAAGCATGTAAGGGGGTGCTATTAATAATTACACAGAGGTAGCAGGCACTAACTCGAACTGTCCTAGTAAAATAGATTTCAATGGCTTTCCTATGTATAAGTTATTGTCAGGACTTTGGTTTTTACTTAAAGTGAGGTATGAAGCTTTAAGAGGGTATTGCATGAGGAGATAACTTACTCTAACTTACATTTTAACTGCTCCCATGAGAAGACTAGATTATGCATTTTCTGTAAAATACAATGTTTCTCAACTCAGTATGAATTATTTAACTACAATCTATAATAAATGTGGTAAGGCATACACGGGTTTTAGAGTAGATTTAACAGAGATATAGACAATATACCAGTATATTTACCACTAAATCTAATAATTATTTAACTAAATCGATCATTATTTAACTAAACTTTGGCTTTCTTTTCTACTTTAAGGAAAATAATGAGGATTTTTGAAATTTTAATATATCAAAGATCCTTAGGTTTTTGACTTTCCAACTAGTTTGTTCCAAATTTCTCCTACTGTTCTTAAGATAGTGTAAAGAATGAATTAGTCTACCCTTATTTCTAGCTAATATTCATCACAGGAGAAAGTAAATGATGGGAGAAAAATCACAGCTAAGAATTACCAGGGCTAGTATTAGAACCATTGCCTGTCTTCGAGGCCAGCACTTTGCGTGCGGCACCATGCTACGTGCATTGAGCATCCTTTCTAACTAATTATACGACCTTTTAATTTCATTTTAAGCATTAAACATAAAACACACAGAACAGTATATCCTATGTTAATTTGCTGCTTTGTGGAAAATGTGAATTTAAAAAAGGAAAAAAATAAATTTTTCATAGTGAAATTTTAGTTATCTTAATTCTTATTTATCTATTTATGTATTTGAGACAGAGTCTCACGCTGTTGCCCAGGCTGGAATAAAGTGGCGTGGTCTCGGCTCACTGCAAGCTCTGCCTCCCGGGTTCATGCCATTCTCCTGCCTCAAGTCTCCTGAGTAGCTGGGATTACAGACACCTGCCACCATGCCTGACTAATTTTTGTATTTTTAATAGAGACAGGGTTTCACCATGTTGGCCAGGCTGGTCTAGAGCTCCTGACCTTAGGTGATCCACCTGCCTCGGCCTCCCAAAGTGCCGGCATTACAGGCGTGAGCCACCTCGCCCGACCAATTATCTTAATTCTTTTCCTCTACAGATTGTCCATTTGTACTCAATAGCATCTCTATTCTCTACTGAGCCCATAAATTGCAATAACAGGAAGACTGCAAATTGCATTTTACAGACTCCATTGTAATCAAGTTTAGATTCTACCAATGAGAGGATTTACACAAATGGTTCATTACATATGTGCTCCGCTATGCACATATAGGAATGAAATATTCATCCATTATTTAGGTAATTCTGTGTTCTATTTAGGTTACAAAAAAAAAAAAACTCCATTCTTTTTATATTCCCTATATCATGTGTATTGCGTAAAAGAGAGTTTTTAACTATTTAGAGTAATAAAACAGATATTTCAACACAATTTAGTCTTTTCTTGGTGACAGTAAGAAATAATGAAAAGGAACATTTGCATCATTTTAGTCCACTGTGCAATGGCCTTGAGTATCTCCCCAGAAACAGGATAGGTGTCAACTCTAAGGAATACTAAACTAAACAAGATTATGAGGACTAAAAACAAAAATCATAGGCTAGAAATTTACTTCTCTGATAATCATATTTTACTGAGAGATATTCTGTAAATTAAATGTCATTTCTGTTTCCTAAGTTATACAGTACTTATTTTTTAAAAAAACACATATTCCATTACATGAAAAAAAAAATGTGTGCTAACTGCTAGAGTTAATTAAATAGTTGAATTTGAGGAGGAGGTCTGCATTCTTATTTTAAAGCAAGTTTTTAACAGTAAAATCATCTTTTTCCTCAAATCTCTATGGGATTTAATGAATGTAATCTCTATGAAAGACATGAGGGATTGTTATTTAGGTAGATAGTAGATTCCGCTAGCACACCAGTGTCAGATTCTAACCATCTTCTCCCAATGATGAAAATGTCTGATGTCTCCCCACTGCCTACTGAATTAAGTCTAACGTCTTCTGCAGACTTAAAGATCGTCTACCATATAATCAAACTCTTAATCATCTCTTGTTCAGCTACATGAATATTGCTTGTCAGCCAGAGTGGAATTCTTGCTATTGTCTGAAGGGGTATTCACATTCTCTACACATTTTTTATCAGACTGAAATCACCGCATAGAACATGCTTCCCTTAAAACCCGGACCATCCTTCCTTGACTCTCTTTGATACCATCTCTTACCTGTAGCCATTTCAATTATTTTAGGCAATTCCCTACCCCCCACCCAGAGATTATAACTTATTTTTCCACATGACCCTCAAATTTGAGTTTCTCTGCATCTAAATAAGATTGATTATCTTAATAAAAAATTATGCTAGTATAACAATTATGGTATAATTAACAAATAACTGAATTAATGTAACTATGGAAAACATTAGGGAAGAAATTATTAATAATAGTGAGATAACGACAGGTAGGATAAGGAGAGAGAGGTAGAATAAGGAGATTGTAAGAAACTGACAAAAACCTTTGTTGGGAGGTGGGGAGGCAATCTTAAATGGACTTACAGTTCTAGCCAAGACAGAATAGCCCTATTCCTCCCAGGTCCTCCTTCTTATAACAAAAATAAAATAAAAATAAAAATAAATCCCTGAATATAATATAACACAAAACCATAGAAAAATTCTAAGAGGCATAATAAGAAAGTGGACAGTCTAAGGACATTGGGACTTGAAGAATGACACAGAGATGGGTTCCCAGGGTTTTCCATCTTTTTCCTACATATCGCAGATGAAAAGTGGAGCAAGGCAATGTGAGTTGGCCTCTGCTTCTCCTGTTTTCCTGTTAGTGGACCCCAGAGGAGAGCTGAGCTTATACTCCACCAAACTGCAGTCAGGTGGTAAGAGACAGCCATCCGCTTTCCCCAGAGTGGTGTCTATAAGGCCTAGAAAGAAGCTGAACATTCACCCCGCTCTCATACTGATATATTACAGCTAACCACAGAGATTGCTTGCTAAAAATGGAGACTGCATTCAGATACATAATACCCAAAATATCCACAGTACAATAAAATGTCACTCCTTACACTAGGAACTAGGACAACCACAAATTAAATGAGAAAATATAATCAACAGGCACAAACACTAATATAACTAAAATAGTGAAATCACTTGACAATTTTAAGCAGTAATCTTAACAATACTGTACAATTATAAACAATCTAGAAACACATTTTAAAGATAGAAGATCTCAGCAAATAAATCAAATATGTAAAAAAATAAAGCAAAATGAAATTAAATAATTTAAAAAGCAAAATAACCAAAATTAAAATCTCACTGGTTGTGTTCTGTAGTAAATTGAAGTTGACAGAGGAAGGAATGAACTCGAATACAGATCAGTAGATATTATTCAATCTGAACAAGAGTGAGAAAATAAAAATAAATGAACAGAGCCTCAAGGACAGACCTGAGGGACAAAAAACAAATCTAACATTTGTTTCACTGAAGTCCCAAAAGAAGATAAACAAAGTAGTGCTGAAAATAGTATTCAAGGGCATAATAGCTAATTTGGCAAATTTAGCAGTGGAATTAGGAATTACAGTTTCAATGGAATTACAGTTTCAAGAAACTGAATGAATTCCAAATAGAATAAATCCAACGAAATCTACTTCAAGATGCATCACAACCAATCTTAGGAAAACTAAAGAAAAAATCTTGAAAGAGTTCAGAGAGAAATAACAAGTTATCTATATGAAAACCATATTTGATAGCAATTCATCTGAAACAATGAAAGCCATTCTCAAGCGCTGAAAAAAAAAGAACTATCAATTCTGAGTTCTTTATCCGAAGATTCCTAGAAAAATAACCTTCAGAAATGGGGAAAAGAAAGACATTCTCCCATGAAATAAAACTAAGAAAATTTGTTGCTAGCAAAATGCCCTTAAGAATGTCTAACAGAAGTCATCTGAACTGAAAAGAAATGCCAATGGAAAGAGGCTGAGATTGAGGAAGGAAGAAGGAATAATGGAATGGGTAAAGTTAGATACAAAAAAAAAAATGAACTGTCCTTCCCCTCAAGAGTTTTTAATATCAACTAGCAAAAAATGATAATATTAGCTGATGTGGTGTTCAGTGTACACAGGAAAAAGTATTTTAAGACATTTATATTTTCAAAATGGAGTGTGTAAAGTGATCTAAATGGAAGACAGATTTCTAACCTTCACTCAAAGTGTTAAGAGTGTCAGTTCCAGTAGACTGTGATAGGTTATGCATGTATATTATAATATATAGAGTAACCAGTATTCACAAATATACAGATAAAAGTACTAAAGAACATAGATAATAAAATGGAATTGTAAGAAATGTTTGAGTAACCCACAAGGAAAAAAAAAAAGAGAGAAAGGGAGGAATTGAACACAAAACAAACAGAAAACAAACCAAAAAATGGAAGGATTTAGCCCCAACACAGCAATATTGACTTTAAGTATAACTGGTCTAAATACACCAATTTAAAAGCAGAGATTGACAGGATTGATAATAAAAATATGACCTAACTATATACTTCCTACAAGAAACTCACTTGTGGAACAATATCGTAGATTGACAATATAAGTGTGTGGGTGTGATGGTGGGGGAGAAAGCTTAGCCTCCAACTGAAAAAAGATGCAAACTTATCTATGATCTTCAAAATTTGATGTAGCTTAGACCAGTGGGAGTGGAGGTGGCAACAAAAATGACTTGATATTTAGATGTGTATTAAAGATTTAGATGTGTATTAAAAGTGGTAACTCCATTTCCTTAGAAAAACTATCATATAATCACAAATAATGTGACACTAATGACAATTAAATGAGCAGAGAAATGTATGCAATGTTCTTGGATTTTATATTTTATGGCATGTGGAAAAGGAAATCCCATGAAGAATATAACTGAAGCTACTTCTACTTTATCTGAATGTTAAGACTGATCAATCCTGAATTTGCTTAGTAGTTTTATACAGAGTGAACAGATTAATAAACTAAAAAGTTCATCACATACTGATAGAGATTTTGTAACACTACCAGGAACTGGAGAGAGAATGGTGTGTCAAACTGAATCACTACAGATGGAGTGTATCAAAAAGTTTCACAAAGGCATCATGCAAGCTAAAACTTGAAGAACAATAATAATAATAGCCAAAATACTGAGCATCCACAGTGGGTCAGAAAGTATATAAACAGGTAAAACAGTCTATGCACTGAAATTACATATTTGGGATTTTCTTTAGAATATTTTAGGAATAAAAAAGTGTTCTAGAGTAAACATGATTGGCAAAATATTCAAATATGTCGAAGTTGGTGAGGTGTCAGGTGAGGATATTGTGCTATTTTCTTTACTCTTTTAAAAGTTTCTATAGTAAATTAAAAAAAAACATTAGAGCATCTCAAATTGTAGCGAAAGAGGCTTACTGGTGGTAGTGGTATTTCTTCAGATTCAAATGGTCCATAGCACATTGTACTCACTGGCACATGCAAACCCTCTCTTGTGGTGGTTGTGGTGTTAGATTGGTTTGATTACTTGCTTTTCCTTTCAAACATATTCAAAATGTATATATTTTCATTTGAGTAAGTCTATCAAAATGTGTATTGTTGTTTTAGTGTACATATGTTCAAATTTACAGCAGTTATATTGTATGTCCCTTTTTTCAGTAAGCAATAAGTTTCTAAAATCATCACATAGTCTCTGATTCTAACTGTTGCATCATATTCAATAGCATAATTCACGCATTTTACTCATCCTCCCACTTGCCTAGTAATAGGCACCATTTGCCTGAAAGTTTCACCATCACAAATAATATCAGACTGAGTGTTCTCAAAGGATAGCCATGCATCTGTGAGAACATTTCCCAGGAAGAGGACTGGTGGAGCACGTGAGGTTCAGGTATACAAATTACACCAAGTATTGCCATAGCGTTTCCCAGGATGGGATGGCTACATCAGTGAACACAGCCATCACTAGTACATGAAAATGTTTATATTTTCACATGATTGTCAGTACTTAGCATTGTCTAATTTTCTAATACTTTCTAATCAATAGGTGTATAGCAAGATCTCATTTTTTGTTTTCATTTGCATTTCTTTACTCACTAATTAGTATATTTTTCTATGTTTCATAATTTTTGGTTTGTTTGTTATTATACACGTAGTCATTAGGGTTGTTCATAAATATTTTATTTACTTTTACCATCAAAGCAGAGGGTAAGAGTTCACTTCTGCTCTCTATTACATTTATTTGTAACTGTGTTATTTACTTTGACTAATGAAATATGAGCAGAAATAATATGTCTCGCTTGCAGGTAGGAAATTAAAGTGGCAGTGCATATTTGGACACAGGCACTTTTTCCCTCTATCATAGTGAGAGCCTTCCAGATTGTGGCTCCTATACCACCCTGTTGTCTGGACAGCAGAAACACCAGATCACCTCTGATGCACAGTGTGAGCCAGAAACAAACCTTTGTTATTTTAAGCCATCAGATTTTAAGACTTATTACTGTTCTATATCCTAATTTGTTCCTTTTTCTATAAGGTGTCTTTTTCTGTTTTATTTGTAAGAATTTCTTGCTCATTCCTCATATGACTTTTTGTCAGTGCAGACATTACAAATACAACTGTCCCTCTGTATCCATGGAAAATTAGTTCCAGAACCTCTTGTGGATACCAAAATTCACAGATGCTCAAGTCCCTGATATAAAATGGGGCAGTATTTGCATATTACCTGTGCACATCCTCCCATATATTTTAAATCATCTCTAGATTACATATAATACCTAACACAATGTAAACACTATCTAAATAATTGTTTTACTGTACTGTTTAGGGAATAATGACAAGAAAAATGTCTGTACATGTTCACTATAGATACAATTTTTTAAAAAATATTTTCACTCCCCATTCGGTTGAATACACTGATATGGAACCTACAGATACACGAGCCAATTCTATTTTCCTTCTTACCATGTCTCTGCTAGCTTAGTCCCTGTGTTCTTCACTGGAGAAAATCATTACTGCTAAGTAATCTATTTTTGTTCCTTTTTTTAACTGCATGGTTTGTAGTTTTGAAGTTCTATGTAGCATCTTTCTCAATCCCTAGGTTGGGAAATAGAAAAGCAGTTGTTCTATGATTCATTCACTTCCTTTGTAGGAGGAAAGCTCCCTAGGAGAAAGAAAAAAAGCAGGTGACTACGTCCAATCTACTTGTAAGGGGGACAGCTGTGTAAATTGACTAACAACATTTGCTAAAAAAAAAAAAAAAAAAAATAGATACTGTGTAATTTTTAATATTCTTAGTAGGATATCCCTAACTACAGATTGCTCATCACAAACCCAGAATGCATGGAGTTTTGAAAAATGGCTTCCAGGAAAATGTCATTATTAGCTCTGTAAGTTTCTGGGTTATAAAATGGAAATAACTTAAGTATTACTCTCTGTGAGGTAATAACCCATGATACCCCACCTGGAGAACTCTCCTGTTATTTCTGGGCCACGGCTTGTCTGATATGAAAAGAAGGACCTGGCGGGCCACATGATGTCCCAGAGCCCTTTCCATCTCCACTGTGCCTCTTTATTGCCTGTATCCTTGGGATTATTAAAGTTTGAACTAATTCGTGTGAACCTGATTTGACAATCTGACACCCTATGTTAGCTCATAGTTATGTCTGCACATTTTCTTCCACTAACTTTATATCATGATATATCCCAATTATGTCTTTACTCTGTCTAGAGTTTCACTTTGTTAGAGGTGTTGCTAGTTTTATTTTTTTTCTCTATGCCATGAGCTATTTTTTACAATACCACATACTGACCAATCTGCTTGATCCATTAATTTGTGGTGCTGTTTTCTTTAATCAAATATCTTCATTTCTATTGTATCTATTGGATTATTTATCTGTTCTTCAGACAGTGTCCACTATTTTACTGAATGCTTGGTGGAACAGTTTATTAACCACAAAGCAACTACCTTGCCTTTCTTGTTCTTCATTATTATTCTTTGACATTTTATTATTTTACTTCAATATTTGTTACTCAACATAAAATTTTAATGTATCAAGTTATTTAATAATCAATTTGGAATTTGTATTTGGATTTTGCTATGTAGATTAATTTGAAGATAATAAATTTTAATTTAAAAATATCAATTTTATTGATATTTGTATATTTAATATATTATATATTTTATACATTTATTGTCTATAAATATCTATAAATATTATAGATATATTCCTACATATATCTATATGTTATAAATATATAAATATATGTAAATATATAATGGAGAGAGAGAGAGAGATTGAATTTAAGGAACTGGCTCACACAATTGTGGAGGCAAATCTGAAATCTACAGAGTAAACCTGCAGGTTGGAGACCATGGGAAGAGCTGTTACCATTCAAGCCCAAAGGCCATCTATCTGCCAGCAGAATCTCAAATTCTTTGAGAGAGATCAGTCTTTTTTCTATTAATGCTTCCAACTGATTGAATGAGGCCCCGACACCCTACAGAGGTAATCTGCTTTACTCAAAGTCTACAGATTTAAATGCTAGTCTCATCTAGAAAATAGCGTCATAGCAAGATTTAGAATAATGTTTGACCAAATGTCTCAGAACTACGGCCTAGCCAAGTTGACACATAAAATTAACCATCACATCCTAAGTTAGAGTTTTAAGATTTTCTCCAAAGGATTCTTCAAATAACCATGACTAATTTCAGATGCTTTATAGGTATTATCAATTGACATATTTTTATTATAGCTTACTAGTGTTTTTTGTTATTGTAGAGAACTAAAATTAAGTTGCTTTTGTAACTGGCAATTTTGTAAATTATCTTATTGCTTCCTAGTTGGTCTTTTTAGTCTCTTGCTTTTTCTAGATAGATGATAATGTCATCTAAAAATAAGGAGATGATTGTCTTTTCTCTCCACATTTTCCCCCTCTTATTTCACTTTATGTCCTCATAGTATTGGCAAGAACTTCAGCACAATGTGAACCTGTAGTAGTGATAAAATGCATCCTCACCTCGTCCTTGATCTAATTAGGTTTTCTTTTGCATCATTTAAGACAATTATGTGGTATTTCTCCTTTAGTTTGTCCCTGTGATAAGCTGCACTGATACATTTTCTAATGTGGAACCATGTTTTCATTCCTCAGGCAAAGTTTTTCTAGATCCTGACATAATTTTTTTACTGTTTAATACATTTGGATAATAATGTATTTAATATGTCTTTTATCTAAATATGTGTAGTCAGTTTATGCATGATTGTAATCTAGCAATAAACAAAACCAGAATACAAATGGTAAGATTCACTTTTCACTTATATACATTCTGCTACAGGTCTAGTAGTTCTTCAAAGCAACAATTCTCCAATTGATAACAGACTGCAGTAGTCATTTCTAATGTAGTTTGTTAAGGGAATGACTTAACTTTTTTCTTACATTTAAATGTCTTTAATAAACTTTAGCATTAAGATTGCACTAGCTTCAAAAAATGAGGTGAAATTATTTTTTTCTATTTTCTAGAAAAACTCATAAATATAAGAATTAACTGGTTTTTTATTAGTGTCTTTGAGGGACAGTCCTTACACTAAAATCTTTTTCTCTGCAGTACTTATTGATATATCTAAACTCTCTATATTTTTTTGCACTCTTTTATGTTTCTGAAACCTATTTCAATTAGGTGTTCAAATTTATTAGCACACTGCTATTTTTTTACAATTTATATAGCTAGTTACCTATTTTCAGTTCTGTATTTGGCTTTAGTTTATTTTTTGTAATCTTGGGTTTTATTAAAATGTTCTAAATTCTATTAGGTATTTCACTAATTTTCCCTTTATAATTATATTCCATTGAATCAAAAATAATATTTATTATAAATATCACCACTATCTATGAAAACTTGTAACAATTCATGCTTATGTATAGCAAGATGCATCCTGATTTCAGAAATGTTAAGATGTGAGTAAATGTGCATTTTGAAATTTGGAATTGCTCCCTTTTGGTTTATCTTACTTATTAAGTTTAATACTTAGATTACTTATTTTTTAAATTGTAATTTCATCACTTATGTATTCAAAACTATCTGTTTCTTATAAAGATAGCATTACCTCTGTCATATTCTACTTTTAACATGCAATACTTTTATTATCACTGACTGCTGCTTCTTAATTAAGCTATCATTTTCTCATAATCAAACTTTAGCTAGTGCCATTTAGTTAAAATTATATGGAACTAGTAACTGTTTTTGATAAACGCATACCCTGGCAATATTGCAAGCTCAATTCCAGACCACTGCAATCACAAAAAAAGGGACCCACACAAATTTGTAAGATTCTCCGTGTATAGAAGAGTTATGTTACCCTATACTTCAGTCTGTTAAGTAAGGAAAGCATTATGTCTAGAAAAAGTACATAATTTTTAAAATAGTTTATTGCTATAAAATGTTAACAATCATTTAAGCCTTCAGTGAATTGTAATCTTTTTGCGGTGGAAGGACTTCCCTCAAACTTGATGACTGCTGACTGATAAGGGTAGTGGTTGCTGAAGGTGAGGTGGCTGTGGCAATTTCTTAAATCAAGACACCAATGAAGTTTGCTGCATTGATTGACTCCTCCTTTCATGAACGATTTCTCTGTAACATGTGATGCTGTTTGATAGTATTTTACCTATAGTAGAAGTTCTTTCTAAATTGGAGTTAATCCTCTCAAACCCTGTGACTGTTTTATCAACTAAATTTAGGTAACATTCTAAATCCTTTGTTGTCATTCCAACAATGTTCACAGCATCTTTACCAGGAGTAGAATCCACCTCAAGAGCTACCTTCTTGCCCATCCATAGGAAGTAACTCCTCATCCATTAAATTATATAATGAGGTTGAAGCAATTCAGTAACCTCACAGGCTCTACTTCTAATTCTGGTTCTCCTGATATTTTCACATCTGCAGTGAACTACCTCCACTGAAGTCTTGAACCCCTCAAAGTCATCCATGAGTGCTGGACTCAACTTCTTCCAACTCCTATTAATGTTGGTATTTTGACCTCCTTTCATGAGTCCAAAATGTTCTTAATGGCATCTATAATGTTGAATCTTTTCTAAAAGGTTTTCAATTTATTCCACCCAGATCCATCAGAGGAATCACTATCTTTGGCAGCAATACCCTTATGAAATATATTTCTTAAATAATAAGATTAGAAAGTCAAAATTACTCCCTGATCCATAGGCTGCAGAATGGATGTTCTGTTAACAGGTATAAAAATAACATTAATCTCCTTGTGCCTCTTCATGATATATCTTGGGTGATCAGATGTATGGTCAATGAGTGGTAATATTTTGAAAGGAATTTTTTTATCAGTAATAGTTCTCAATGGTGGGCTTAAAATATTTAGTAAACCATGCTATAAACAAATATGCTGACATTCGGGCTTTGTGTTTTCAATTACAGAGCACAAGCAAAATAGATTTAGTGTAATTCTTAAGGGCCCTAGGATTTTCAGAATAGTAACTAAGCATTAGCTTCAACTTAAAGTCACCAGCTACATTAGCCTCTAGCAAAAGTGTTAGCCTGCCCTTTGAAGCTTTCAAGCTAGGCACTGTCCCCTTCTTTCCAGCTATGAAAGTCCTAGATGGCATCTTCTTCCAACAGAAGGATGGATTGTATACAATGAAAATCTGTTGTTTAATGTAGCCACCTTCATTAATTATCTTAGCTAGATGTTCGGGATAACTTGCTACAGAAGGTCAATCAGCATTTGCTGCTTCACCCTGTACTTTTGTGTTATGAAGAGGGCTTCTTTCTTTAAACCTCATGAACCAACCTCTGCTAGCTTCAAACTTTTCTTCTGCAGCTTCCTTGCCTTTCTCATGCCTTCACAGAATTGAAAAGAGACCGAGTCTTGCTCTGGATTTGTCTTTAGCTTAAGGGAACGTTGTGCTGGTTGGTCTTCTTTCCAGACCGCGAAAACTTTCTCTGTATCAGACACAAAGCTGTTTTGCGTTCTTATGATTCATGTGTTCACTGTAGCGGCTCTTAAAATTTTCCTCAAGAACGTTTTCCTTTGCATTCACAACTTCGCTGTTCAGTGCAAGAGGTCTAGCTTTTCAGTCTATTTTGGCTTTTGATATGCCTTCCTCACTAAGCTTAATCACTACTAACTTTTGATTTAAAGTATGAGACCCATGACCCTTCCTTTCATGTAAACACTTGGAGGCCATTGCAGAGCTATTCACTGGCCTAATTTCAATATTGCTGTGTCTCAAGGAATAGGACTGTCCAAGGAGAGGGAGACAGTGAACAGCCAGACAGTATAACAGTCAGAACACATACAACATTTATTATTCCACATCTTATATGTGGGTAGTTCATGGTGTCCCATAACAATTCCAATAGTAACATCAAAGATCACAGATCACCATAACATATATATATATATAAAAAAAAATATGCCATTGGAAAAATGGTGTCAATAAACTTTCTTGATGCAGGGTTGCTACAAATCTTCAATTTATAAAAGACACAATAAAGTGAAGCACAATAAGACATATATGCCTGTATTAATTTTTAAATATATTTGATTATAGTCATACATCAGTCTTATAATATTAATCACTTGGAAGACAAAGGGATCCATCTTACCACTCATGTTAAACACTGTACTCAGAACCTATCCATAGAGAAAACCAAAAAGAAAATAAAAGCACCAAGATGGGAAATAAGGAAATAAAACTCTAATTATTCTTATAGGATAATATGGTATGTATTCCAAAGAAAATTACAAAATTATTTTACTAGAACTTATAGAGAAATTTAGCAAAGTCTCAAGATACAAAGTAAATATGAAAGAAACCAGTTTTATATCTAAGTGGAAGCAATAAACATTAGATGATAAAATGTAAATAATGTCCTTTAGAAGAGCTCCAAAATATAACATATACTTTCAGTAATAATTTTAATAAAAAATGTAAAAACCTCCCTCAGTGGACACTAGGGAACATTGTTGTAAGAAACTAAATACACTAAAGCAATAAATAAAAATATACCATGAAATTGAGTACTAAATACCAAAATGTCAACTCTTCTTAAAAATGTTTTCATATGCTACCCCAATTAAATCCCCAGTATTTTCTTCTTTGTAGAAATTGAAAAGTTTTTTTCTAAAATTTATTTGAAAATGCAAGAAAATGATAATGATAAAGATATCCTTGGAAAAGAAGTTGGCGAATTTGTATATCCAATTTTAGGACTCACTCTAAAGTGCTGCACTAAAATCGTGTGGAATTAAAATATGGATTGTCGAATCAGTCAATGGAAGAGAATAGATTGCAAAGGTACATCAATGCATTAGGATTCACTGACTTTTAAAATAATTAGCAATGTAGTATAATAGAGATGTTTTTAAACAAAGTGTGCTGGGAAAACTAGATATCTATATCAAAAAAAAAGTGTTAAAAATGTGTTATATTTCACACCAGTAAATAATTAATTTGAGTGCACTGTATACCTAAACATCAAAAAGAAAACTCCAAATCGTCTAGAAGAAAATGTAGAAGAACCAGTTTAAGAAAATATTTTAGATAGGACACAAAAAGCACTAACCATTAAAGAAAACATGGATAAACTGAACTTCAACAAAATTTAAAACTTTTATTTGCCCAAACTCTGTTGAGAAAATGAAAAGGCAAACCAGCAGATGGGCAGAAAATATTTGCAATAAATATACCTGAAAAAGTATTTGGACATAGTAATAAATATTAAAAACTTGGCTTAAATCAAAATGAAAAGACAGACAATTCAATTTTTTAAGTGAGCAAAAGATGTTAGCAATTCAAAAAAAACAAAAAAAACAAAAATTTCTATAAATGACCAATAAGCACATGTGATACTACTCAAAGTCCAGTTATCAGAGAATCGAAAATGAAGAAACAGAAGCTATTGCCTCATCCTCAATATACTGTTTCCATTTAAAAAGACTATCAATACCAAATCTTGAAAAGAATGTGGAGCAATTGGAACTCTCATACATTGCTGACAAATGTTAACAATGATACAACCGTGTTGGGAAACTCTTTGAAAGTTTCTTATAAAATTTAATACATTTTGCCCCGTACTATGACCCAGAATTTCCACTCCAAACAGTTTGCTTTGTAAGTAGAAGCTTATATCCACAAAAAGCATCACAAAAGAATATCCATAGCCGAGATCGCAGCACTGCACTCCAGCCTGGGCGACAGAGTGAGACTCCGTCTCATTTAAAAAAAAAAAAAAAAAAAAAAATCCATGCATGGTTTATCCTTAATAGCCTAAAACGAGACATAACTCAAATGTCCATCTAGAGAAGACAGGGAAAAAAAAGTTGTGCTCTATTTATACAATGGAACATGATCTAGCAATAAAATGGAATAAACTCAGGTACATTTGACAACATGGATGAATCTCACAGACATGCTATGTAAAAGAAAAACTGGGCAGAGAAAGGTATATACTTTATAATTCTGTGTATGTTAAGTTTAAGAATAGGTCAAACCCATCTATGGTGATAAAAATCACAACACTGGTTATCATGTGAGGCAGGAGAACTGATGAGAAAAAGTGATGGGGACAATTTATACCTTAATACCTTAAGTTTACAAAAAAAAAAAAAAAAGTTATCCAATCAAAGCCCTCACTGTCATCTTAACCTGTCCTCTTCCCTGGCTGCAACTACCCACAAACTACCCTACCCTTCATAAGCCAGCTTAAGATAGTCTTTAATCTCCCCAGGAATTTCTCATACAATTATGGCTGCTTCCTAAAATCAGAATTTCTCTCTGGCTTTCTAAGTTTCTCCAGTATTACTTTTGGGAGATCATGCTGTCATTAGAAAAACCACACTTACTAGATATTATTTTTCACAATGAACATAGCAAATAACTGCCTTTATAAGTCTCTTCAATTACTTATATGAGCTCATAGCAATTGAAGCAAAACTGTCACCACAGAATATGGGCATTTCCAATTTCATATTATTAAAGATAAAGTTAGTGGTGGATAAATTAAAACCACTGGTTTTATGGTAAATATTCACTATCAGTCATATACCCCAAGGCAGAGATAGGCATTTTTCATTTTCAGAGTCCTAATTTTGTAAAATTACTATAAGAGTATAAAGAAAAAATAATAAAAAGACAAATGGGATCTAATTAAACTAAAGAGCTTCTGCACAGCAAAAGAAACTACCATCAGAGTGAACAAGCAACCTACAGAATGGAAGAAAATTTTTGCAATCTACTCATCTGACAAAGGGCTAATATCCAGAACCTACAAAGAACTCAAACAAATTTACAAGAAAAAAACAACCCCATCAAAAAGTGGGTGAAGGATATGAACAGACACTTCTCAAAAGAAGACATTTATGCAGCCAACAGACACATGAAAAAACGCTCATCATCACTCACCATCAGAGAAATGCAAATCAAAACCACAATGAGATATCATCTCACACCAGTTAGAATGGTGATCATTAAAAAGTCAGGAAACAACAGGTGCTGGAGAGGATGTGGAGAAATAGGAACACTTTTACACTGTTGGTGGGACTGTAAACTAGTTCAACCATTGTGGAAGACAGTGTGGTGATTCCTCAAGGATCTAGAACTAGAAATACCATTTGATCCAGCCATCCCATTACTGGGTATATACCCAAAGGATTATAAATCATGCTTTTATAAAGCCACAAACACACGTATGTTTATTGTGGCACTATTCACAATAGCAAAGACTTGGAACCAACCCAAATGTCCATCAATGACAGATTGGATTAAGAAAATGTGGCACATATACACCACGGAATACTATGCAGCCATAAAAATGAGTTTACGTCCTTTGTAGGAACATGGATGCAGCTGGAAACCACCATTCTCAGCAAACTATCTCAAGAACAGAAAACCAAACATCTCATGTTCTCACTCATTGGTGGGAATTGAACAATGAGAACACTTGGACACAGGAAGGGGAGCATCACACACTGCGGCCTGTTGTGGGGTGGCGGGGGGAGGGATAGAATTAGGAGATATATCTAATGTAAATGACGAGTTAATGGGTGCAGCACACCAACATGGCACATGTATACATATGTAACAAACCTGCACATTGTGCACATGTACCCTAGAATTTAAAGTATAAAAAAAGAAAAGAAAAGAAAATTAGAGGCCATGGTTAAGCATTCACTCTCTACTAAGGTTCACTAGCAAGCCAAACGTTTTTCCTCACATGGAGAGAGGTTATCCACGAAAGACGGCATGTCTTTGCTCCACATCCTCAGGGTCTGTGCTATGACTCACCTATAGGAGCCTGCCAAAGTTTCCAAGAGGATCTCTACCTGCCACTGCCACTTCTTTCAAGGAGCATAGAATTTTCAGGGAATGGACAACTCATAGCCCCGGGTCAGTGACTGTGGCTTAGTTTCCATCTGAGGATGAGGGGGCAGAGCATAACCCTCCCTGCACGGGCAAACCGGGAGCTGAAGCAGCCCCACAGGGATGAGGCCTGCAGTATCACCAGGAAGGCTTCTGTCTACCCTGGGAATGGGACTGGTAAATGGCAAACAGTGTTACAGCTTTGCCTATCAAGTCCCACCATGTTACATGAAGATGGTGCAAATGTGACAGGATGTGTCCCTGACTTCAATGTGTGTCTACGATTCAGGGTGATGTCCACACTCCCTGTTGTTGAGGAACAACAGAAACTTCCCATTTCTCTGTGACTAAGGTATTCCCAGAGCCTTCTAACAGAATCATCTCTGCTCACGCTTTCCTCTACACTTGGTCGTTAAAACTACACTGAATTTTCCACACACAAAAAAAAAAGAAGAAGAAGAAGAAGAAGATTATTTTGTTTTTCTGGAGAGAATGACAATAGTTACAAGTGTGAAAAGTTATATAAGGAGAAATTTTTTGACTGGTTTTACTACTTGAAGTAAGGGAATGTTTTATTCTTCAGAAAGAGAACATGTATGAAGATGTAATTTAGAGAGAAAAATTAAGAGGGATCAAGAAATGGATGAAAAGACAATTCAAGCAAATCTTTCAAGATAGAATTAGATGTATATCATCAAGACAGACGCAAACTCACATCAGCAGGATGGCTGCTTGTTCCTCGTAGCCTTGGGAGTATAGTTATGGTTCAGCAATTTTCTCCAGCAATTTCTTGACAGAAAATATTTAATCACAATCTTATCAGCAGTTGGAGGATGTGAGAATCCATGAGGGGGCACAAGATCATATCCGCTTCAAAATAACCTATTGTTTCCTATTCTGTCTGATATTCCCTTTAGTACAGTCACTGTTTTAAGCCAAAGCCTCCAGAAAGTTCCTTTCAGTACTTACATATTCACTGAGTGAGGCTACTTGTGAGCACATTTTCACGCATCATGTATTCTGTTATTTAGAGTTTACTTAGAGCTTTAGCATGTGAAATATGTACTGGGCTCATATAGCTGGACAGAGCCCCAGAATGACCTAAAGCCTGGGGAAAGTAAAAGTAAACTACTGTTTAAAGATTGTCATCACTGGAAAATCAATAGCCACCTAACAACAATGGGAATGATGATTAGAAACTGACTGTCAAAGAGAAAGTGAGGGACAAGGGAATGGAAAATAGAAGTTATCAGTAGGGCTGACTTCTATGCAACAGACTTAAAGGGTTAAAAGAGAAGTTTCCCAACGATCATTCATTGCATCCTATAAATAACAAATACAGCTCTTCCATTCTTAAGCAAAGAAGCACTATAGACACATCACTTACCACCCCTCTTGGGGCAGGGCAGAATTCATGTTTTTGCTCTGGTGTTCAGAATTGCTTGTATCTACAAGAGTTCATACACTGAAACTCTCTAAGATTTCTGTATCTACCAGTTAAGCAGGCTCACGTCTGTCCCATACTCATGATTTTAACACACACATCCTGCTTCAGCTGTGTAACAGACTCTTCTCTACATCTGATTCCAAGGACAGTTTTCAGTTGTCAGTTTGAAGAGTTCCTTAAACATCATGACGCAACTGAAGCATGCGCTTCTAAATACCATCTAGTCAGCAAGATGCTGAGAAAACAGTAATAGATTTGAAAACTGTTGCCCGACCCCATGGAATCCATCTTCCCTCTCTGCAATAAGCAATAAACCCAACTTCTTCAGGTACAGGTATGTTCTTGGTGGTCTCTGTATAGACAGAATTGACCGACCCTAAGTAATAGTGGATTTGGTTACAATTGATTTCCAAAACATTAAATTATATTTCTAGGGCGTTCTCTTAGATGTTAGGCACTGTTACAAATAATTTATACATTAACTTTTAGTCCTGGTCATAAAGCTTATGAGATAGGTACTATATTATGAAGATGCCCATATAAAACAAGGTTTTGTGATTTATTCAAAACACAGAATCCAAGTTTCCCAGCTCTAGAATCTGCTCTCTCACCGACACAATATAATCAGAATTTACTCAGGTTTACTCAGTTCTTCTTTGCTGCATCTGACAGTCAGAAAGAAAGCGGTAGAGGAGGACTGTGTGCCAAAAATAATGAGTGCATTATTTTGTTTTGTTTTGTTTCATTTCATTGACAGCATAAAAATATACATTTATTTCATTTCATTGACAACATAAAATATACATTTATTTCATTTCATTGACAGCATAAAAATATACATTTGAGGATAATATGCTCAATGTAGAATACTGAAATCAATGCTATGTTGAGCTTATTTCTACTCTTCTCTCAGAAATATTCAGATCTAGTTAACTAGGTTGTTTTGATGCACATTTTGATGAAAATATTATTTTTTAGAATAGAACCTAATATCAAGAAAAAAATGTTTGGCTATCTAAATGTATGGACTGATATATTTAAATCATGACAATTCCTAGTTAAACAGTGCTTGGCTAACCAAACAGAAATTTTTAAGATGAAAAAGTAGAAGGAAAATTCCCAATGGGCCTTCTCAGTACTTGAATCATACTTATCTTGAAATGAATATACATTTTCACTAAATGAAGTTAATTCCATTTTATTCATGGCATTGACTCTTTTGTAATAAACTCTTCATGTTAGAATATTAGATTTACAGACAAGTTACAAAGATAGTACAGAGAGTTCCTATATGACCTTCACCCAACTTCAGTTACTACTACCCTCTTATCATGCTGCATTTGTGAAAAATAAGAAACCAACCTTAGCCAAGTAACTAAACTCCAGACTGAGCAACAGTGATATATGGGGGGCTCAGCATCAATCTCTGCTATTGACAGATTTTTCAGGTTTGTTTCTTTAGGCTTCAAAACAACTCACCAAGCCATTTCGCGTTTGAAGTGTATTTACCTAAGGCTGCCTTTCCTCCATATAAACTAGAAGACCAACCTTTGCCCACAGAGAGGATTTCCGTTCACCAGTGACCTTTCAGCCTTACTTTGGAAGTGTAATATGGTAGCAGTTTATTTCTGGCTAACTAGCTCTAATATCTATACAGATTCATTTGTAAATAAGAACCAAGTCTCCTCCTCAATCAGTTGGTCAGGAGGAATCTCAGCAAGCCCCAGGTATGAACTGAACCAAAAAAGTGGTAACATGGGAGTCTAAGTCACTTGTTCATGTAATTCACTTACTCCTTCTGAAACAACTCAAGCTAGTTTCAAACACTCATGTCCTTCACATAATGGATTGTTCAACTATCACCTGTCCTTATGAATTAGTGGATCTAATAATATCCAGCTCACGTCACAAAATTTTGATTGCATAGACTCTGCCCCATGTCCCATTGACAGTTGCCAGGTTCTATCAATGACCATTAGCACATTCTAAGAGATGTTTTCCAAATGGAAAGTTACTTTGTACCATGGAGGGTATGGCTCTGCTTGAGAACTCTAGAGGTTTGTGCTGTCACTCACATTTACAGGTAGGACACTTACCTTCAGCACAATCCAATCTTTTTTTCTTCTTTTTTTTTTTTTTTCTGAGACTGAGTCGCTCTGTCGCCCAGGTTGGAGTGTAATGGCACGATCTGGACCCACGGCAACCTCTGCCTCTTGAGTTCAAGCAATTCTCCTGCCTCAGCCTCCCAATAGATGGGATTACAGACACGCCACCATGCCCAGCTAATTTTTTTTGTATTTTTAGTAGAAATGGGGTTTCACCATGTTGGCCAGGCTGGTCTCAAACTCCTGACCTCAAGTGATCCACCTGCCTTAGCCTCCCAAAGTGCTGTGATTACAGGCTGAGCCATCACATCCAGCCCAATCCAATCTCTTAGATCACAATCTATTCTCTAAGCATCTTGAACCATAGCTTGAACTTGCTATAGTACTCTCTCTTGCCCTAGGCCTTGTGTAAAGCTTGAATGCATCTATTAATCCAACAAAAGTACCACAGAATTTTTTAGCAAAGAGACTTTGTATTAGCATTGTTATAGGCAATGTATCACATGTGAACTGATCCTTAGAATGTACAACCCCAACCAAGCTGTAAGTAGATAGATCAATAGAGTGAAATCTATTATTGTATTATATAGAAATAGGATCACCCTAAACTTCAAACAGAACACTGAAAAATCACTTTACAAAAGAAATAAAAATACCACCCATTTTATATTTTATAAAGTACCAGCTCTTAAATGGTAGAGCATCAAAAATATCAAAGGATATGCCCAATTAGCTTTGTAATGCTTAAATGCTTAACGGTTCATTCCATGTGGGCCAGGCCTGACCTGGTTTTCAAAGCTTAATCTAAACATTTCATATTTTCATTTTCTTAGGTCAGACTGTTTTCTCTATTATCTTAAATTTCTTAAACATGTGAACATAACATTTACCTAATCTTCATCACTTACAAGTATTAAAGATTTCCCTTCCCTTAAACCTGAGTAAAGAATAAAGAAACCAAACACAAAAATCTCGAAAAGTCCAATTACAGTGGAGCCAGTGCTAATGTAGGAAAGCACACTTGCTTACCGTCCCTTAGAGTTCAATGTTGGTAAACATTAACGTTTAACCAGCTAGCAAAATATTTAACCCAGTTAGCAAAGTAACGCAGGTCATTCCGATAGCTACTCTTCTGTGCACTACAAATGTTGCAAGATGAACTTCATTGATTTTAGATAAAGATTTGAAAAACAATGTAAGAGAAAGCGTGCTTCCCTATCAATACCAATTTAACCTCAGAGAAGTGAATGTAGAACTCTTGCAACTGCTTTCCATCTGTGAGGATGGCCCTCAGTGGGTGTGTTAAATCTTCTGAGGGCCAGCAGGACTCTTCTTCCTGACCATGAGGTAAACCATCTGGACAACAGGTCCAGTCTTGCCAGGGCCTGCAAACTGCGATGTAGACCAGTGTATTATTTTCATCCAGCTGACATTCTTCCACATATCCAAAATTTTCACCATCACACTTGAAAGCCTGGACCCACAAAATATGATGGGTGAAAATGCCTTTGTGAATTGAACATCTTCCTCACACTATAAGAACCTCCAATAGCGGCTTAAAGCACTCTCAGTGAGTCACAGCTTTAAATTGGGGTCTCTGGCATTGGGAAGAGTTGAATTCAGCAGAATTCCTTGTATGAAAAATGAGGTAGACCTTGCCTTCATTCCAAAACGGAAGACTAGAAGAGTGACAGAGTTCCAGAATCACCACCTGGGTTACAACTCTCATTGATAGTGGCTGATATCAAATCTCTTGTTACAGTCAAGTTGCCACTCACTCATAGGTAGTTCTCAGCTGCAACCCCAGGCTGGTCAGCAGACAAGCCCCACTGAAGCTGCTCACATTGTATTCCTATAGAAAAGCTCTCTGGCACTGGACATAGTGAAGGACTTGGGGGATTTAAACTGAGGTGCTTGTTTCACCATGCTTGCTGCATCTCTCTCTCTTGCTGGAGTTATTATTTGAAAGTTATGCTTAGGCCCGCACGGAGGCTCATGCCTGTAATCCCAGCACTTCCCGAGGCTGGAAGTTCTAGCCCAGCCTGAGCAACATGATGAGACCCCTTCTCTACAAAAATTTTAAAAATTAGCAGCCATAGTGGCACCCATCTGTAGTCGGAGCTACTTGGGAGGCTTAGGTGGGACGATGACTTGAACTCAGGAGGCGGAGGTTGCAGTGAGCCATGATCACACCACTGCACTCCAGCCTGGGCGTCAGAGCAAGACCTTGTCTCAAATAATAATAATAATAATAATAATAATAAAAAGGAAAAAGAAAAGAAAGGTATGCCTGGACGGTACCATCACAGAGCATAATTACTTTATTCATGTAGACCCGGTTGCCATTAACCCAACTGTATTTTGTATCCGTTTGCTTTGCTGTCAGCTATGGATTCTTGATTCCTTGGCGCTGGCACTGGAGGAAATAAGTGCGTCTGATAAGTTATAAATAAAATTGAGCAGTTGGACACACTAACTTGCACTTCTTGTGACAAAAGCAATCATCAGGCTGGGGTCAGAAGCGTTCCCTTTACCACGAGAGCTGCTATTTAGCACGTCTGCAGCAGATGGCAAATCTCGTTCCTAGAGCCCCTGTTTGTCTGAGTTCATTGGGGCCACTGCCAAGTTCTGCAGCAGTCCCACTGCCATTTCCGCCAGAAACAGGATGCGGTCTGGGGCCTGGGGCAACGCGGGAAGCCCTGCGGATGCCAGGGCCAGGGGAAAACGCAGGAGTCCTGAAGAGGAGCCTGTGGACCCGGCAGGCAGCTGAGTGCCAGGGCAGCTCTCCCGGGCTGCTGCATCCCAGGGACTGAGCCAGCGTGCAGCTGCCTCGTTGGCCCAAGGAGTCTCTTCTTGGCCAGGACGCCCCACATGAGCAGCACTGCGCCACCCTACGCCGTCATGTGGGTCTGCAGGGCCTCGCAAGAGCAGGCACCAGCAAGCTGGTCTGCTTCCGGGTTGCGTGGTTCTCCTGGAATCCGGTCCTGCTTTTGTAGCTATCCAGGTCTGGCACGTGACCCCAAAGTCATATGAGCCAGCTTTGGCTGATAACCCTGGAATCTTAAGATATCCAGTCTGGACCCCCAGGGAAGGCCCTGTAGGTTTCTCAGTCATCTGTGCTCTCCGAACCCTACTGGCTCCCCAAGCCCTGACTTTGTTCATTACAAGCCCAAAACCCAAAATGGACTGCGGCTCAGAGAAAAAATGAATAAACAAAAGAGCTGCAGAGGAGGCAAGTGAGAATGCAAGGAAAGAATGTTGAGTTTAGCCTAAAGCTGCCTCTTGACATGTCTTAAAGGTACATCATGAACTGTAACCTAACTAGAGATGTGAACAGACTGTAACCTACCCTTGTGCCTATTACTGAGTTTCAGTCAATCAAAGGTGACCAACTGTTCAAACCAGGTTCAAGTAAGGCAAATTCCACGCTGTGAGCAATCTGCTGTTTTTGTACCTCACTTCTGTTTTTTATAGGGCACTTTCTTTTTCCTTCCTTTCCTTTTTCTGTCCATAAACCTTCTTAAACCAGGTAGTAGCACTGGAGCCTCTCTCTTAGCCTGTCAGAGGCATTTGAACCAGAGCAACTCCATCTTGAATAGGGACTGGGTGAAGGAAGACTGAGACCCACTGGGCTGCATTCCCAGGTGGCTAGGTGTTCTTAGTCACAGGATGAGATAGGAAGTCAGCACAAGGTACAAGTCACAAAGACCTTGCTGAGAAAACAGGTTGCAGTAAAGAAGCCAACCAAAATCCACCAAAACCAAGATGGCCCACCAAAGTGACCTCTGGTCATCCTCACTGCTCATTATATGCTAATTATAAAGTATTAACATGCTAAAAGACATTCCCACTAGCACAACGACAGTTTACAAATGCCAGGGCAACGTCAGGAAGTTACCCTATATGGTCTAAAAGGTGGAGGAACCCTCAGTTCCGGTAATTGCCCACCTCTTTCCAGAAAACTCATAAAAAATCCACCCCTGTTTAGCATATAATCAAGAAATAACAATAAGTGTAATCAGTTGAGTAGCCCACAAGACTGACCTATGGAATAGTCATTCTTTTATTACTTTACTTTCCTAATCAACTGCTTCCACTTTATGGATTCTCCTTGAATTCTTTTATGTGCGAAATCCAAGAATCCTGTCCCAGTGTCTGGATCGGAATCACTTTCCGGTAACAAATCTGTTCTGTTTCAGAGGCTGCCCAATTCACGAATTGTTCTTTTACCAATTTAAACTCTGTTAAATTTAAATTGTTTCCGGTTTTTCTTTTAACAAGGGCTGGGAATAGGGAAAAAAGATGCAGCGTGTTAAAAGCTGCAATGGTCTCTCTGACATAAATGTTTTTAAGGGAGGTAAATGGCCTCTGAAATTAACCACTTATCTCTTCTGTCCTAATGGTAATAGTTGCAAAGTATGGCAACTTTCTCTTTACCTTATAGGGAGATATCCCTGCATGACTGATACCCTCTACTGATATGGCCTTCTCCTTAATATTCATGGAGTTTATCATCCACTTCATGGTATACATGTACCTTGATGGAACATTTAGGAGACTTGTAATTTTCCAGTTACCAAGTTTAATTAGCACAATGTCATGAATTGGGTGGACCAGCATGATTTTCTTTAGACCATCAAGATTACTGAGGTCTCTATGTACTACATTATGAAAGACAGCAGAAGTAGCATAGCCCTAGGGCAAGATGATGAATGTGTGCTGCTATTCTTGCCATTTAAATGCAAACTGTTCTTAATCCTGCCTGATGATGGTTATGGAGAAGAAAGCAGTTGCCAGATAAAAGGCCACATACTAAGTGCCAGAGGCTGTGTTGATATGTTCTGTTGAAAATATTATATCTGACACGGTGTCTGTGATTGGAGCTTCCACTATGTTGAGAGAGGCAATCTGCCACTGGAACTAAGTGTCCCTGAATGTTCTTTATGGATACGCTAAGAATGCAAGGTCCTCACCAGACATACTTTACTGGGCCATTTGTCAGGGCACAATTTCCAATAAGTAACCTTGAGAGAAGAGAGAATGTCTCCCTCTGGACATAACATCTCCCCATCTCTGTGCTTCTCCACTGTGATACAAATTCGCTGCATGCACAACATTCACCTAAGCCACTCTGCATTGCTCCTGAGGACTTGGAAGCAGGGGGAACCAGCCCAACATCATGCCCCTGCAGTTTTCTGTGTCATTAATAAAAAGGTATTTGTCTCTGACCGAGGAGTTTCATGTTTTCTGTTAGCATTAATTAAATATTAACAGGCTCATACTAGCTTGTAAGAAGGGTAAAAGCGTAGAACCTGACACACAGTTTACATTTATGGTAGGGCACCATCATCCAGCTTGAACCATCTGTTTTCACAAAGGCGAGGTGAATAAGGACGACTTCCTCTGCGTTTTTGATGGTGGCTTTCATCTCTTTAATTCTTACCTGAATAATTACTTATGGTATTGAAGGAAACCAGAATGTGTCACCCCAACATATGCCTCTTTGACATAAAAATTATTTTGAGGGCCGGGCGCGGTGGCTCACGCCTGTAATCCCAGCACTTTGGGAGGCCGAGGCGGGCGGATCACAAGGTCAGGAGATCGAGACCACGGTGAAACCCCGTCTCTACTAAAAATACAAAAAATTAGCCGGGCGCGGTTGTGGGCGCCTGTAGTCCCAGCTACTCGGGAGGCTGAGGCGGGAGAATGGCGTGAACCCGGGAGGTGGAGCTTGCAGTGAGCCGAGATTGCGCCACTGCACTCCAGCCTGGGCGACAGAGCGAGACTCCGTCTCAAAAAAAAAAAAAAAAAAAAAAAAAAATTATTTTGAGCTAAAAGCAATTAAGATGCGGCAAATGCAGGAAACGCTTTCTCTATCCTCCCCCTTTTATGCCTAAAGACAGGATATAAATTATCTCTTAATAGAGAAGACTCCAGACTCTTATCAGTCCAGAGATATTGTACCCGCCCAGTGGGTTCACCTTGCCTGTTGCATAGACAGAGCCGATTCATCAAGACAGAGGAATTGCAGTAGAGAAAGAGTCATTCAGAGCCAGCTGTGCAGGAGACCTGAGTTTTTTATTACCCAAATCAGTCTCCCCAAGCGTTTGTGGAGCAGAGGGTTTTGTTTGTTTGTTTGTTGCTTTTTGTTTGTTTGTTTGAGACGGAGTCTTGCTCTGTCACCCTGGCTGGAGTGCAGTGGCACAATCTTGGCTCACTGCAAGCTCCCCCTCCTGGGTTCATGCCATTCTCCCACCTCAGCCTCCCCAGTAGCTGGGACTACAGACGAATGCCACCACGCCCGGCTTTTTTTTTTTCTTTTTTTTTTTTTTTTGTATTTTTAGTAGAGATGACTTTTCACCATGTTAGCCAAGATAGTCTCGATCTCCTGACCTCGTGATCCGCCCACCTCAGCCTTCCAAAGTGCTGGGATTACAGGCGTGAGCCACCGCGCCCGGCTTGGGAGCAGAGTTTTTAAGGATAACTTGGTGGGTGGAGGTAGGGGGAGCCAATGAGCCAGGCGTGCTGATTGGTCAGGGATGAAATCATCCGGAGTCGAAGCTGTCTTCTTGTCAGTTCCTTGGTGGGGGCCTCAAGATCAGATAATCTGGGTGGTGTCAGCTGATCTATCAAGTGCAGGGTCTGTAAAATCTCTCAAGCACCTATCTTAGGAGCAGTTTAGGGAGGATCAGAATCTTGTAGCCTCCAGTCACCTGACTCCTAAAACATAGTTTCTGATCCTGTATTAGTCTAGTCCCCAGGCAAAAAGGAGGTTTGCTTTGGGAAAGGGCCATTACCATCTTTGTTTAAAGTACAAACTACAAACTACTGTCTCCCAAAGTTAGTTCAGCCTACCCTAGGAATGAACAAAGACAGCATGGAGGTTAGAAGCAAGATGGAGTCATTTAAGTTAGATCTCTTTCACTGTCTCAGTCATAATTTTGCAAAGGTGGTTTCAATAAGGCACTAGAGAAATCTGCAAGCAAACCTGATTCCATCAGTTCCCTCTCATAGATTCCCCTTCTCACAGTTTGCCACTCTTGGAAGCCTAAATTCACTTTTCTTTGTCCTGTCATTTTCTACAAGTGTATTGTTCTTTGTTAAAGATGCTGTATAAGTCACAGCCCTGAGCCACCTCTTCAAGTTACTAATTTTCCTGGGTGTTTCCCATGTACCTATGAGATATAAATGTTAATAAACTTGTTTGTTTTTCTCTAGCTAACTTGTCTTTTATTAGAGGGGTCCCAGCCAACGACTTAGAAGGGTAGAAGGAAAAGAATTTTTTTCCTCCCCTTCAGTTTAAAACCTTGATGATGAAAATAGTAAACATATTCAAAGCTTCCATTTGGCTCCTCCTGCCACAATGACCTTTACTCTATAGGTTAGGGAAGCAATGTGAATGTTCTACCCACTGCTAAAGGTGTCTGTGCCCATTACATGTCCAGGAAACAGAGAAATAGTTAGTGTTGGTCCATGACTCTGTTTAACCAACTGCCTGGGAAGCGCTCCCTGGCAGAACTCTAACTGGTCTATGCACCGGAAGGAGCGCACACTGGGACAGAGCCACAGAAGTTTGCCCTGTTTGCAGCATGGAGGAGACTGGCCCTTCCTCTTTCTGGGTGGGACCTGGAATTCAAGCTGCAAGGAAGGAAGCACACTAGGTGAACTCTGGCTATGTAGAGAGTCCCTGTTTGCCCTTATTTTCCTTTTCACCCAATAAAACCCAGCCTCTCTCACCCTTCAAATCATCTGCGAGCCTGAATTTTTGTAGCTATGTGACAAGGACCCCATCTTTAACTAAACTAAGGAAAAGTCCTACAACATTACTTGGCCTCTAATGCCCACTCTAACTTAAAACCACAGTACCATTTTGTGTCTCCTGTGCTATCAGTGTCGTAAGACCTTATACCTAACAGTTCCTGAAAATTCTGAGTATTTACTTTTCTCTATTATACTGTTAACCTATGGTTTGCTGCAGGACTCCTAGGAGAGGAAGTGGAACAACATTTACTATATGTAATCGCGGAGGATTTTCAGGGTCCTTCCTCAAGGCAACCCAAGCTCATTCCAAACAGTAGTCTCTGGATCTGTGAACTGGTAGAAATCTGGGACCTAAGTTAGGAATCCTGATTTTCCATTTTGGAATTCGATGTCCGTCTTTGGCTACTTAGCTCTCAACATTTCTCTGATTATGTAATTTGATCAATACCCAAAATAGCTGTCTAGTTATCTTCTAGGAATACCATGGCCTGTTAGCTACTACCAAATATTATTGACAGTTGTAGCATATTGATTGTCACGGTAGCCTTGACTTCTATAGTGGCAATAATGACCATCCTACCTTTCATGTTTAAGTACTGACACTTGGCCTCTGCCATTTAGGGGTCCAAGCATTCCTGCTGATAATAGAAAATTCAGTTGCACAGCAGTTTCTTCCACTGAGAACACAGACCTACAAAGGGAAGCCATTACTGAGATTCTCAGGAATGCAGGTGTCCACATCATCAATGGCTTTCTTAGCACATTAGTGAAGACAACGTTCTCTGGACCCTCCTGTAGAGCACAGTCAAGAGACAGTTTATTTAACTGCCATTAAGATGTCCATATTGATATATATAACCACTTGAGTTCACTTGCCTTTAATACTATGCCAGGATGTTCTGGCATCTTTACTTTGTTTACTGTAGAAGCAGTTATGTCTGTATTTCAGGGCTATCCCAGAACATCGTTAGAATGAGTTCCAAGTATCCTTACAAAACATCAAATTCTAAAACATGGGAGAGTTTATGTCAATAATTCTCTCCTATGTTAATAATTCTCTCCTATTGTGGTAAGCATAATAATAGCTCCCTAAATGTGTCCATGTCCTAATTCTTGTAACTTGTGAACAAACATGTTAACTTACGTGGATGGGGGCATTTTAGATGTGTTTATGTTGAGGAGCTTGAGATGGGGATATTACCCAATTAGGTCTAATGCTATCACAGGGTCAGAGGCAGGCAGGAGTGTCAGGGTCAGAATAGAAGATAGGACAACTGAAGGAGAGGTTGAAATGATTCAAGGAAGGAAGAACAAACCAAGGAATGTGGGTAGCCTCCAAAAGCTGGAAAAGCAAAGAAACCCTTTCTTTCCGGGCGTCCAGAGTGAACACAGCCTTGCTGATGCATTTTAGACGTTTGACCTACAGGATAATAAGATGGCACATCTATGTTATTTTAAAGCACGGTTACTGTGATAGTTTGTTACAGTGCCTATAGTAAACTAGCACATCTATTTAGCCTTAATCTCCTCCCTTCAGCCTAACTCTCTTGATTCACTCCCAAATGTAGTTCCCTAGCTTTTGCCAGTAAATATTAGCCAGACCTGAAATCTTTTGCTGTGTAGAGCTTGAAATTCTCTATTTGGGCTAAAATGAGACCTAAACACATTGAAGGGAGGTGAGAATAGTTCCTAAGGAAAGCAAGCATCCTCTTGCTTGGACATTGCTTCAAGTGAGAAGACAATCTCCAGGCAAAACATAGGAGTCACTTTTGCTGCCCAGAAGAACTTAAAGTATTTTGGAGTCAATATTTTTTAGGTGTTTTTTTTTTTTTTTTAACCCAAATATTCCAATCCCTATGTCTCAGGGTTCCATTTTCCCTGGGAGGGTTGGACAAAGAAAACATGAAAATTTTCAAATAAAGCTGCTTTTGTCGCTGGGCCAGTATTAAAATATGATCCCGGCCTGTTTTTTAGCACAGTGACCCTGCAATTGTAGGAGAAAACTGTATACATTACAGCTGCTATAGAGGCTCTCTGGCTTTCAAATATGCCTTAAGTTGGCAATTATCAACTCTGAACTTAAATGTCTGAGATATTTTTTACGATATATTTTTATTCCAATGTCTTGCCTTTATGTAGTAATTCCTAGCATCTCTAATTAAACAAAAACTCTACTACTATCATCCCAAATGATAAAATACTACAAGTGAAGGTAAATATAAGCTGTGAGTTGTGTACAGTATCAGTCACCTAAGTCACATCTCTTAACATACTGCTAAATGGCTAATATTGATCTGGCATCTGATTGCTAGAGTGCACCCAAGAAAGAAACATCAGAGGGTGGTGAGGGACCTTTTTTTCCTATTGTCCTTTCCTCAGCCACTCTACTGAGTCATTTAGATTAGGTCAGTCAATTTTATAGTTTTATAATTTTTGTAGAACTGGAAGCTTGCCATTTAAATTGCTCGAGTTTCTCATCTTTAAATCTAAGTATGTGGTATACTTGTTCTTCTAATGATTAGCAACTAAAAAGGGTATGCTTAGGGTTGTGGCAATATAGGTATTATTTCTGGAGTCTTTTTTATGGTCAGAGTTGAATTGTATTTTTCAGGATTAGCATAAGAGTGACTTTTGGAGAGAATTCTATTGCTAAGTAGGCCATGCTTTCTTATGAAATAAAGCTTTATGGCTGAGATGGACATCATGTACTACTGAGTCATTTGAAGGTACTCACGGTTACCAGTTGCTCATATGGTGCATTTGAAAAAATTACTAAAAAGCATCCCTATCTCCAGATACTTCACTTCCACTTATAGAAATTTTGTATAATATATTGATTTTCTTAAAATGATACTTTGCTGCCGTGTTCCAGGGAATTTTTCATAATGAATACTCACATCTATGATGTCTAAATGTGAATGACTCACACTTAGATATGGTGCCTTGTGCAGTACACAATTACAGAACTCTGCATCAATGTCCTAAATTTCACTTACTCAGAGGTTAGTCGTTCTTGGCCATATATGTTCTCTTGGAAAAGCCTGATTCTACATAGGTCTTAGAAGCTATGGTTTCAATGGTGTAAAACCAAGTTAATTAATGGATAGATTTAGTCCAAAAGTGAACATAGTATTCAGCTATTGAAATATCAGTGGCAAACTCAAAGATCAGTACATTTCTTCTTCTTTCATATAAAGCCAACTTCTGGTCTAATTATAGTTGATAAGTGATTCATCAATTACTAATAGGAACTAGAGGATATGAATGGAGAAACATTGAGATTAGCCCAAGTATTTTCTTTCTAATTATGCAAAGGCTTCAGGGTTACCCTGAAATAAGTGCTGTTGAAAGAGACCTTTCAGACCATGGGTTTATGAAATTTCAACCCAAGGAAATACATGAGGACTTCATATAAGCCCATGCCTTAGTTCTATGCTGCTATAGTGAATACCTGACACTGGGTAACTTAAAATAAACATAAATTTATTGGTTCACAGTTCTGGAGGCTGAGAAGTCTAATATCATGCTGCCAGCATCTGGGGAGGGACTTCTTGCAGTGTCAATACATGGCAGAGGCAAGAGGGCAAGCAAGAGCAAGAGTGAGCCAAACTTGCCCTATCATAACGGCACCAAGCATCCCCATAAGAATAAAGATTTCATCACCACTTAAAGGCTAAGTTTCTTAATACTGTTACAATGGCAATTAAATTTCAACATGAGTTTTGGGGTAAATATTCAAATCGTGGTATTCTGCCTCCAGACCCCCAAAACTGATGTCCATCTCACAAAATATATCCATTCCATCCCGAAAGACCAAAAAGTCTTAACTCCTTCCAGAATCAGCTCAAAAGTCCATTGTCCATAGTCTCATCTACATGGGTGAGTCTCAAGGCACAATGAGAGACAGACAAAAGATTCAGGCACTGTGACTCATGCCTGTAATCCCAGCACTTTGGGAGGCTGAGGCGGGTGAATCACCTGAGGTCAGGAGTTCAAGACCAGCCTGGCCAACTTGGTGAAACCCCATCTCTACTAAAAATACAAAAATTGGCCGGGCGCGGTGGCTCAAGCCTGTAATCCCAGCACTTTGGGAGGCCGAGGCGGGTGGATCACGAGGTCAGGAGATCGAGACTATCCTGGCTAACATGGTGAAACCCCGTCTCTACTAAAAATACAAAAAACTAGCCGGGCGTGGTGGCGGGCGCCTGTAGTCTCAGCTACTTGGGAGGCTGAGGCGGGAGAATGGCGTGAACCCGGGAGGCAGAGCTTGCAGTGAGCTGAGATCACGCCACTGCACTCCAGCCTGGGAGACACAGTGAGACTCCGTCTCAAAAAAAAAAAAAAAAAAAAAAAAAAAC
>NC_037686.1:64713798-64832845 GCF_003255815.1 Theropithecus gelada
TTACTTTCCTTTAGGCAGATTATTGACACTAATAGCTGGTGTTCTTTAATCCAGTACTATCAGTGAATTATTAGAGTCATCTTAAAAGACCTGATATCCCACTTATAAAAGATGCTTTGTCCTATGGTATTTCAAGTATAGATTTTAATTTAAATATTGTCATCTCAACCTAAGCAGATTGTCAATTATGGTTCAACTGTCAGCCATCTCTATTGACCTCAAAAATGTCATGTTTATAATTAATAATCACCAGAGATAAGTTCAGATTTAATTGTGGGTCTCCACAATCTGTAGATAGATTATTGTCACCCATCCTCCCTTTTAGAGAGCTAAATATTCATTTTAAGATGACATTTCCCTCCTATACTTTTAAAACCTGTAATACAGACATTAAAAACAGAAAAATTCTGTCACCTTATCAGATACTATCTTATTTCATCAATCCAGTTTTAAAACCAACTAGACTGACCAATATCCCTGATGAACATCGATGCAAACATCCTCAATAAAATACTGGCAAACCAAATCCAGCAGCACATCAAAAAGCTTATCCACCATGATTAGGTGGGCTTCACCCCTGGGATGCAAGGCTGGTTCAACATACACAAATCAATAAAAGTAATCCAGCACATAAACAGAACCAAAGATGAAAACCACATGATTATCTCAATAGATGCAGACGGCCTTTGACAAAATTCAACAGTCCTCATGCTAAAAACTCTCAATAAATTCGGTATTGATGGGATGTATCTCAAAATAACAAGAGCTATTTATGACAAACCCACAGCCAGTATCATACTGAATGAGCAAAAACCGGAAGCATTCCCTTTGAAAACTGGAACAAGACAGGGATGCCTTCTTTCACCACTCCTACTCAACATAGTGTTAGAAGTTCTGGCCAGGACAGTCAGGCAGGAGAAAGAAATAAAAGGTATTCAATTAGGAAAAGAGGAAGTTAAATTGTCCCTGATTGCAGATGACATGATTGTATATTTAGAAAACCCCATCGTCTCAGCCCAAAATCTCCTTAAGCTGATAAGCAACTTCAGCAAAGTCTCAGGATACAAAATCAATGTGCAAAACTCACAAGCATTCTTATACGTCAATAACAGACAAACACAGAGCCAAATCATGAGTGAACTCCTATTCACAACTGCTTCAAAAAGAATAAAATACCTAGGAATCCAACTTACAGGTGATGTGAAGGACCTCTTCAAGGACAATTACAAACCACTGCTCAACGAAATAAAAGAGGACACAAACAAATGGAAGAACATTCCATGCTCATGGATAGGAAGAATCAATATTGTGAAAATGGCCATACTGCCCAAGGTAATTTATAGATTCAATGGCATCCCCATCAAGCTACCAATGACTTTTTTCACAGAATTAGAAAAAACTGCTTTAAAGTTCATATGGAACCAAAAAAGAGCCTGCATTGCCAAGACAATCCTAAGCCAAAAGAACAAAACTGGAGGCATCACACTACCTGACTTCAAACTATACTACAAGGCTACAGTAACCAAAACAGCATGGCACTGGTACCAAAACAGAGATATAGACCAATGGAACAGAACAGAGCCCTCAAAAATAATACCACACATCTACAAACATCTGATATTTGACAAACCTGACAAAAACAAGAAATGGGGAAAGGATTCCGTATTTAATAAATGGTGCTTGGAAAACTGGCTAGCCATATGTAGAAAGCTGAAACTGGATCCCTTCCTTACACCTTATACAAAAATTAATTCAAGATGGATTAAACACTTAAACCTAAAACCATAAAAACCCTAGAAGAAAACCTAGGCAATACCATTCAGGACATAGGCATGGGCAAGAACTTCATGTCTAAAACACCAAAAGCAATGGCAACAACAGCTAAAATTGACAAATGGGATCTAATTAAACTAAAGAGCTTCTGCTTAGCAAAAGAAACTACCATCAGAATGAATGGGCAACCTACAGAATGGGAGAAAATATTTGCAATCTACTCATCTGACAAAGGGCTAATATCCAGAATCTACAAAGAGCTCAAACAAATTTGTTTGTTTGATATGTATCATTTTTATTGTATTAAATAAATTAAGATTAAGTACTTAGAGAGAATTTGTATTATTCTATTTTAATATATTGTATGTTAACTATTGGATTCAACAAATATTTACCAAGAAATTTAAGGCACTAAGTTCAGAACTGAATAGCCAGTGCACTCATGAAATTTATGCTAGTAGGGAAAACATATGTTACTAAAAAATGTAAAAACTCATATATAATAAAGAGAAATACAGGGAAATATCCACTTCTACTGGGGGAATGGGCAGGGTTTTTTAGAAATCTTCCCTGAGTTGAAACATCAATGAAGAATAGCAATTACTGGGCATGATGGGAGTTTGGTTGGAGAAAGAATTCTGAGCAGAAGAGGCATCATGTATGAAGGCTCTGAACCAAGGTGACAATTAAGAAATGGAAATAAACACACATACACACACACACATAGGTTTACTTCACATATAAAATAAATTCAATAAGCACAAAGCTAAATTTTTGACACTAAAATCTTCACAGCTAATAATTACAACAAGTAAACAGAAATGTTAAGTTCATGTATAGTCAACATAAGTCAACATAAGAGGTGTATGTATAGAGGTGCATAGGAGGTGCATAAGTCAACATAAGAAGTTCATGTATAGTCAACATAAAAGGTGAGATAGATCCTAGTTATTAATCAGACAATGTAGGCACACATAATTTCTCATCTTGTTAAACATAGTTTCACTGTCCTGATCAGTTTGGTGAAGATGAAACTCATTTTTCTAGCAGCAAAAATCAAATTTTTGCTGTCTTCTCCATAAGCCTTAGTATGAAGTATTTGGCAGTCAATATGAGAGTGTTAACACAAATTCCTTGAACATCTATGCCAAAAGCGATTACCAGTGTTTCGTCTTCCAGTCTCAGGTCTGGTCCTCATCAAGAACCCAGTGTTCCCACCCGAGATGGAGACGTGAATAATCTTCGTAAGCCCAATCCTGCCAGAAGCGTGAAGCAAGGGGAAATTTGGAAGGCTGAACAGGAAAGAGTAGAAGTTTAGTTTACTGCTCTCCAAAATAGAAGCTCTTTTCCCTGAGATAGAAGCAAGATGTAAGAGAAAGGGTCAAAGAAACTGGATTCAATTTTAATGTAGCCTAGATGCTGAAATAACCCTATCTCTACTAAATGCCAAACCTCTTGCACCCACTTCACAGTCTCTTGACCAAAAAAGTGACTCCAGTGTTGCCACGGCAACCGTCCGTGGGTAGGCATGAACCGACCTCACCTCAGCTGCAGCAGCCCACGCACACAGCTCACTTTCTGCCTGGACTCCTCTGCCTGCAGCTGGTATTCTGCCTGCTGGAATTTGTTCATCCATTTCATCGTGGGCCAGTGTGAAATGGTGAGGGAGTTGAACAGCGTCACGAGAATCCGTGGATGAGTACCTATTCTTTCCCATCTGGAGTGTATTCTATTTATTTATTTATTTAGAGACTGAGTCTCACTCTGTCACCAGGCTGGAGAGCAGTGGCGCCATCTCGGCTCACTGCAACCTCTGCTTCCTGGGTTCAAGCAATATTCGTGCCTCAGCCTGCCGGGTAGCTGGAATTACAGGCTCGTGCCACCACACTTAGCTAATTTTTATTTTTATTTATTTTTATTTTTATTTTTTTTGAGATGGAGTCTCACCCTGTGGCCCAGGCTGGAGTGCAGTGGTGAGATCTGGGCTCACTCCAAGCTCCACCTCCCGGGTTCCCGCCATTCTCCTGCCTCAGCCTCCGGAGCAACTGGGACTATAGGCGCCGCCACCCCGCCCGGCTAATTTTTTGCATTTTTAGTAGAGACGGGGTTTCACCCTGTTAGCCAAGATGGTCTCCATATCCTGACCTCGTGATTCGCTCACCTGGGCCTCCCAAAGTGCTGGGATTACAGGCGTGAGCCACCGCGCCCGGCCTGGAGTGTATTCTATACAGCGTCTCGGAGGGCTCCCAGAGGGACTGCAGTCCACTTGTCCACAGAGATGCTCATTTTGTCCGTTTATGATAAACCCCAGGATAAATGAGTACAAAAAAGATGTCTTTCTCCTTTCCGTAACATTCTTCCTAGATTCACATACATTTTGTCTGATAGTATTTCTTAAAATAAAGCCCCTGCACACATGTGAAGAAAGCACTCAGTATGTAACATGAAGATCATTCAGGATTAAATACATTATCATTAGTATTATTATTAATATATCCTATAAAAACGGTAAGTTCTTTATAAGAAATCTGAACTTGATACAGTCTTAAAGAAATACATAGATATTAATACAAAAGATCTGTTTAGTGGTTGACTATTCATTATCCTGCACTCTAATAATTTTTCAATTAATTCAGAAACGTTACGATCACATCACTATTACATGATGTAAATGTGATTTATGTCTCCAAATCCCAATTTATTCTTTCTGAATATATACAAACACAATAAATCCATTGATAATTTCATAGAAAACTGGGACTCAGAACTATTACTATTTAAAGATGCAAAAATAGAATGTGCTAGGTTTCTCTTCCCACAAACCTTTGCTTTTTCATCCATTGAATTTAATCCACCACGAGTCTTTATATCAGGTCAAGACTTTAATCCAAGATCACAAAGTAACTAGTTCTAATCCCCAAAGTATGAGTCCTGTTTCAAGGAAATCACACATGGAAATGAGGAAAAAGAAAAAACAAAACACCCATAAATAATAGAGCAAAAATCAGCAGAAAAGCAGACAAAAATTGTTGAATACAGATGACAATGACCAAATACCTGGCTATAATTTACTGTCATCTTCCTCATAAATACAAATTCAAAACTGATAGCATAATCTTCTCAAATTTTATTTACAATCTGGTGTATATCATCACATTTAAATTATCTCTAAAGTAAAAATATATGATTCTCAACCTAGAGTATTTTCTAGTAGCAGTACACCGCTGCTATAATAAATATGTACCTATTTTGTGATTATTAGCTTAATGTCTATGTCTTCAACTAGGGTGTGCTTTGTGAGGTCAAGGTTTATGTTGATTGTGCTCATGGTTAAATCTTCAGAATACGTATATCATTTAACAGACAATGTGATGGTTAATACTGTCAACTTGATTGGATTGAAGGATACAAAGTATTAATCCTGGGTTTGTCTGTATGGGTGTTGCCAAAAGAGATTAACATTTGAGTCAGTGGGCTGGGGATGGCAGATCCACCTTTAATCTGGTGGGCACAATCGAATCAGCTTCTAGCAAATATAAAGCAGGTAGAAAAACGTGAAGATTGGCCTAGGCTCCCAGTCTACATCTTTCTCCTGTGCTGGATGCTTCCTGCTCCCAAACACTGGACTCCAAGTTCTTCAGTTTTGGGACTGGGACTTGCTCTTCTTGCTCCTCTGCATGCAGACAGCCTACTGTGGGACCTTGTGATCGTATACGTTAATACTTAATAAACTCTCTCACCAGTAAATCTTACATTGTTTCAACAGTTTATGATAGCAGAAGAGTAATTTTTGGCTGTCTTTCTAAATTGAAACCCAGAAATTAAAATGTTAGCACTAAAATTAGGCCAATCGACTTAAGGCCAAACTTTATTAAATTTTATTTCAAGAAATCATTTTTTTCTGCTCATGGCATGTCTTATATTAGCATTATTACCAGTATTTTAGAATACATTTTAAACTATATTTTTCTCTATTGAGTTTAAAAAATATACACACATATACAAACACACACTCCTGGATTTTCAACTTGGGGGTTGTAACATGTGATTCTATAAAAATGAGTTTTTATCACAAAAGTAAGTGAAATTTGAAATAAATTTATGAAGAAACTCTCATATATAAACCTCCACTAGTTAGACAAAACTAAGTATGTCAGTTCCAGATGCCTAGTTAATTACTTGATTTTTTGATCCCAAAAAGTACTGGACACTTACATAAGAAGCAGAAAAAAAACATATGCAGGAAACCTTAGAGATCTTGTACTGGCAACATTTTTTCCCAATGCAATTTTCATAATTATTCCTAAAAAATACCATTTGACTAACTGTTACTTGGTAAAATTATAACATATAAGGGAAAGATGGATTCTGGATGCAGATTGATCTGGCTTTGAAATTCTTTTCCTATCTAACATTACATTAGACAAATAACATTTGTCTCATTAGACATCAATTGCCCAAATGTTATATGAAAATAATATTCTCTAAGCTATTGAAAATCGAATAACAATATATGACTAGGCTCTAGCATATTCTGTCATACACAGTAGATGGTCAATAAATACCATTCATTTTATTAATACTGCAGCAGTGGTTCTCAAAGTGTTGTGTGGGGATGCCTGATGATCCATGCCATCCTTTTAGTATTGTGTGGGGATGCCTGATGATCCATGCCATCCTTTTAAAGGATTGTGCTGATTTCATACTAACCTGCTTGCCATGTGAATTTTTCTACTGTCTTTCTCTCACATAGGTACAGTGGAGTTTCTTTGAGGCTACATGGTGAGAGATGTCACCGCTCTGACTGAATACATAATAATGTGTGTGTGTGTGTGTGTGTGTGTGTGTGTTCGTGCGTGTGTGTTTGTGTGTGGTTTTAATTTTAAATACGGGAAATATAAAGAGACATAATATTTAAAAAACCAATGGTTTGGAGGCTGTCAATATTCTTTAAGACTGCAAAAGTGTTCAGAGACAGGATTTTGAGACTAAAACACTGTATCAGAACTTTGAGACTGAAACACAGCATCCTGTACATTCAGAGTTGAAGACACTCCTGTGAGCACTCGATGTGAATGTGAGTGGATAGTACATGATAGCAAATGGCCCTGCCTTTATTACCTGACTCACTTGTACCAGAATAGCCCCAACATCATTCACGCCTTATTTACTCTTTAGGAAACTATTCGAACTCTTTCAGAAGACTGACTCCTTGATAATCCAGTAGTACTCCTGTTTCCAACATTTCACATTATTGTAAGTTGCATTATAGTGAACAGAATTTTACTGAAGCACAAGAGCTATATTTCAGGTTCTACTGAGTATATAATTTTGTTTTGTCAGACAATTTTATGGATAATTATGGATGAAAATTTATATAAAATCTAAAAGTCATCATTGACTCTTTTCTCGCTTAACCTGCGTAATCAATTGGTCGAGTCCTATTGATTTTTCTCCTCAATAGCTCTCCAATTTCTCTTCTCTGTGTCTCCACCACATCAATCTAGTTCAAGCAACCATCACTTTCCCCTAATTCATTAGAGCAGCATTCTACCTGTCACCAATCCACTGGGATGAATTCAAAGAAACTGATTTGAGTATTTCATTTCAACAATTGTCTTCCTGAAATATTGTTAAAAATATTGTCATTTTTTGCTTTGCCCCCATTCCTGGGTGGGCCAAACTCTCAATGAATCATGTCATTGAACCCTGCTTGGAATGGGTTGTTCAGCAGTGCATAGAAGGTGCCTGATAGCTGAATGCATCAGTCCAGATCCTTTCCGTCTGTGCCTTGCACCAAGTCTGCATATATCTAGATACAATGAATCTGTCAGCCTACTTTGACAGTAAAATGATGGGAATATGAAAAGCTGAATTAAATCTAAGACCAGTTGAACTCTGAGAGAAGTCAGGGTAGAGAATAGCCGTAATAGACATAGGAAATCTTAGACTATTCCAATTCTGAATTCTAATAAATGTAGCTAAAAAAGATCAGATTAAAACTGTTTACTTGTCAGGTATGTGTCTTGGAACTAAAGGCATTTTCCATGTGAAATATAATTAAATGACCTACAGAATAAAAGAATGTCTTAAAAATATTTATCAATATTTCCTATCAGAGAAATGTTACTTATAAATATTTATTATATTTTGGACAATAAATGAGTGTGAACAAAAGGTTCCCTAAGGAGTATGTTTCTATCAATCAAATTAATAATGTGTAAATTATATAAGCGATTGTTTAAAAATATATATTTTCAATGGATAAATAAAATATTTTAAAAAGTAAATTAGTAACTTACACAAATAATCATACTGATGAGTTTATGCATTCATTAGAAAAATTACTTTTAAGGCATTCATGTATTTCTGGATTACAAAAGTCAAAAAAAAGCAAATACTGTGTTATTCAACACACCTTTACATACCATTTATGATTACTGTCAATGATATAACAGTCAATCAGACCTAGCTACGTTCTTGAAGGACTTCATGGTCCCTGAGCAGAACACAAGGCAATAATGATCACTTTCTGGGAAAAACTACCTTAAGAAAATGTGAGATTCTGATGCACTAAGCTGTCCTGGCTTTTGGGATATGCACTGTCTGGCATTATCAGCATTGTTGGCGAGATCTTGCTACCATGCAAACGTGTGAAAAGTAAAATCACATTTTGTCCTAGTAGAGTTACAAATTGGATTTTTTTTTCTCCACTAAGTAATCTGAATGAAATATTTCTGAAATTAAAACCTCAAATGTAAAGGAGGATAATTGGGTCTTATTTTATTTTACTTATTTATTTTTTGGTAGCAAGTTTGGAGCACAGCAGTTAGTTTATGGCTTAAGACTGTATAACATCTTGAAGGACTGATTTTTAGTAAATGTACCTGTTACAGGACTGTATACAACACTTCGAAATACAAATAGTATTTCAACACTGTAAACTAAATAAAACCTGCAACAATTTATAAGTAAAAGTCTCTTTTTAAAAATTCTAGGTTGCTTATCAAAGCGGGATGCTATATTCTTTTTTTGGAGCCTCTTCAATTCTAAGGAGTCCTAGGGTCACTTAATGGAACTCGACACTTAGCAAGTTGTTAAAATTTCTTCTTCCTTAGTAAATGAGCAGCAAATGTCCTACTTGGTTTGATCTGAGCAGCATAAATGAATATAAAAAACGAGAGGGAACAAATCTTTAAAAGACCTAATAATATCAAAATGTGGTTATGCTGTACAAAAGTTATCTAGTTCTTTAGTGATATGTTTTACTCCTATTGTCATCAAGTTATGAATCATACATCTAACTAGATATATGTAAACTGGTAAATATAATAAATGGTTTTACCTTGAACTTATGAGAAAATATCCTAGTGATTTTCTAACGATACATATTGTAACAAAATTCCTATAGAAAGACATACCCTTGGTGCTCATCAAAAATGCTTTGGTTCTGTAATGTCAAAGCAGATTACTTTCCCAACATAAATATTATTTTCACAATGCTCCCAAAAGGTACAGACCATATCTATAAGGGATAAAGAATGAGGAGGTTATTTGCAGTACAAGCACTCAATTTAGTGGCAACTGAAGTAAACCACAAGGAGGAAAGATGAATTCACACTGCAGTTACCTTTTTTTTATCTTGGACTTCATGTTTTTCATTTTATTTTCCATTTTTTAAGATATTTAGTTCTCATTCTACTCTAAATGCAGAGGCAGGGAGCTAATAAATAGATCTTGAAGAACAAGAGGACCAGTAATGGGAAGTGTTATGCTGCTTGCGTGTTTCTGAAGTACTGTTTTGTTTTATTTATTCTTTCATGCCCTGTTTTTCTGACACTTTTTAATTTTATTTATTCTTTCAATCTCTGTTTTTCGGACACTTTTTACATCAAGAAAATACCATGACTAATACTGAGAAATTGGAAGAAATTTTTTAAGGACAGTGAAGTATGATGCATAATAAATCTCAGAAAACTGTGGAGCCTTAAACGATTCAATACAATATTCAGGAGATGTCTACACTCTTAATTGCTGCTGAAAAATTCTTATTAATAAGGTCACAACTTACCAAATCACGTGCTGCAACTCAAATTTCAACAATTAAGGCCACTTTTTAGGTTATCCAAATAATAAAACTCAGATGGAGATACTATATTAACATAGATTTGGTCAGGCATGGTGGCTCCTGCCTGTAATCTCAGCACTTTGTGAGAGCGAGGAGGGCAGATGGTTTGAGGTCAGGAGTTCGAGACCAGACTGGCCAAGATGGTGAAATCCTGTCTCTACTAAATACGCAGAAAATTAGCCGGGCATAGTGGCAGGCACCTGTAATCCAAGCTACTAGAGAGGCTGAGGCATGAGAATTGCATGAGTCTGGGAGGTGGAGGTTGCAGTGAGCTGAGATTGCATCACTGCATTCCAGCCTGGGCGACAGAGTGAGACTTTGTCTCAGAACAAACAAACAAACAAAAACAAAGAAAGCCCCAATAAACATAGCCTCTGTTAACCTAAGTTTTTTTTTTTTTTTTATTGTGATTGCTGCCACTGGGGAGTAACCCATGTCCCAAGAGAATTATATGTGGATAATGCTTAAAAGTATCATTGAACTACAAAAGGAATTTTGGGAAAACAAGGTACGATGAGGGAGAGGGCACTTCAGAGAATGCAGAAGATGAAAACATTGTCAAGACAAATCTCTACAAACGATGTACCCAGAGCTAATTCTACATCTCAGAAAGACACAACAGTTTGAATAAAAAGCAATAGTATACATCATTTAAAAGCTCTTAGTTCCTTGGAGTGGATCTACATTAAATCTCTTAGAATTTGTAAGTCATAATGCACTAGATATAATATTGGCTACCGTTGCAAAGATTAATCATAATTTTATAATATTTTCAGTATATAATTGAAATATAAACACACCTTCCAAAATTTCTAATTGATCCTTTTATTATCTATTTTCAAAAACATCTTCATATTATTATTAAATGCAGCAAAATAGTGTAAATTGTTATCATGACCTTTGATACCTTCCATGATCTGGCCTTTGCCCACGTTTCAAACTTTCACGTGCTGTTTCCCACATAGGTATTTCCCCTCTCTCTATTCAGGACAATCTAAATTCCATTTCTAACATATGGCACTTTGTTTCCTTGCTACAAAAATTTAGTCAAGGTGTTACCTCTTCTTAAAATCTCTCCTGTATTTTGGCTGCCACAAAATACCTCATAATCTTTAAAGTGTTAGCAGGCCACTTTGCTGTAAATCCTATTCTGACCCTGATCCGTGAACCAACCATTATCTTTAATTAATCCTCTTCCTATCCCTGACATCTATCATGGTGAGTACCATATTCAATTTCACTTCATTGCTGAAATGTCGGTCTCTTCTTAATAAACTGCAACTAAGGCAGGGATAATATCAAATTAAACTGTGTAAATCCAGTGTATAGTGCCCTGTCTCATAGAAATGAAGTCCTCAAGAGATGTTGCATGAGTTGAAAATAATAGATAAGAAACTAAATAGGTTGACAATAGATAGGACAGTGAAGGGTTGAGAGCTAGAACTCTAGATTTAGAGCTATGAACCCAAGTGTGCATGCCCTTAGAGAGTTAAATACTATTTCAAACACTGCGCAATATAGGTAGTGAGATAGTGCATGCAAAATAGTTGTCAGGGAAAATAGCCTAAGGTAAGTCTTAAGTAATATTACATTACTGTGATGAATTAACACTATAATTATCTGCACTATTTCTATAAACTAGAGGTCATAAATTACAACCAAGGGCTAAGAATGTATGATCTCTTTCAAATTATTGATTCATGTTGCAAATAGCAATTATCTGACAGCTGCATTGAACGTTGCCATCACAGCCACTGGTAAGACTCAGGGATGAGTCTTACTTGAAGTCTTACCTTAAGTCTTACTTTAAGACTTAGGGATGAGTCTTACCTTATCCTTAGCCGCTTAATCAAAATTCAGACCTGGGAGACAGCATGTGCTGGGCATTACTACGACCCCTCTCCCCCACCACTTCCCATCTATCATTTATTTTCCTGGAAATTGAGGAGGGGAAGGATCTGGCACTTTTGTGATTCCGTAGAGGAAGGATAAAAAATGGGATAGTTACCAAACACAACACAGAACCAGAAAGAAACAACTTCCCTCGAATGAAACTTGATACCTTTGTGAAATATGAGTACTGTATACACTAGACAACACATAAAGGCAAATATCTACTATATTGCCTAAATAAATCAACCTAGTAGAGAATTTTTTATCCTATGATTTTAAAATATAACTTAAATTAGAAATTTTATGATAGTTTTTAAAATATCAATTTTTGATACACATATTTATTGACTATGTAAGACATTTTATTGGGTTTTTTTTTTGTTTGTTTGTTTGTTTTTTTTTTTTTTAAATAGAGTCTCGCACTGTTGCCTGGGCTAGAGTGCAGTGGCACAATCTCAGCTCACTGCAACCTCTGCCTCCCAGGTTCAAGCAATTCTTCTGCCTGAGCTTCCCTAGTAGCTGGAATTACAGGCACCCGCCATCGCGCTCAGCTAATTTTTGTATTTTTAGTAGAGACGGGGTTTCACAATGTTGGCCAGGCAGGTCTCAAACTCCTGACCTTGTGATTCGCCCACCTAGGCCTCCTAAAGTGCTGGAATTACAGGCATGAGCCACTGTGCCTGAGCAAGAAATATTTTATGTCTATTTACACAATGTGGCAGAATGGAAGCATGGCTTTCTATAAATATTAAGGAGATGAACAAAGTTAAAATTTAGGAGGTAGAGAAGGTTTCTTAGAGATAAGATTCTGTAGAATAACTGGTACAAATCAACCCGAATTTGTTATTCTGGCCTGTCAAAACAAAGAGACAATTAAAAATCATAGTAAGAATTTTGTGTGACTAATGTAAGTATATATTCTCATCGAAATAAGAAACCATACGTTTGAGGAATAAACTCAATCTGACATTCAAAGAAACATGGATTTCAAGCCTCAGGCTTTTTTGTAAGTGATAGTCCGTTCCACCTGTAAGAGAGTGTTAATCAGGGAAATGAAAGCGGCCAAAGAGAGATAACATTTACAAGTACAATTTCATACATTAGGAAGTTTCCTCTTGGCCCTTTTAAACATATGGATGTAAAAAGGGATGATACAATTTTAGTCATTTGACTAATCTTAGATATAAGATACTATCTCAACAACACATTTGCTTTACCATTAAGCTTTTCCTAAAATTTATTTTGCTCAGTGTAGAAAAATGTCTTAGACTTTTCCCCAATAGCATCAAATGATGCTCTCTAAATATCCAAACAAGGAGAGACTGGCTAAATAATTTATGGGACATTGAAAAACTAGAAAATTACTATTGATATATTTAGAAACTAGTTACATCAACATATGCTAACTTTAGAATATTTAAAATAAGCATTACAAAATTATGTATATACATATTTATAATCTGTAATATATATTATGTATTTAAGATACATACTTGGGGCTTACATATTTTTAACTGCTCACAATTATCTGAAAGATCATGTATTGTCTTAATGCAAGAGAATAAAACTCAATTTTGTTAAAAAGGTAAATTTATAACCAAGTTAAGCCATATGAATTAATTTTATAGTATGATTTTCTAAGCTTGTTTAACATATGAAAAATATATACAAGTTTTAAATAGATTTGCTTCTCTTAACATTGGGACTCTTATAACTATTATTACATATGAAGTGTTTTGATTTTAAATTATTTTCACCATATCTAAGTAAACCAAACTTTAAGCACACTCTTTTGAACAATTTTTTTAAGCAAATCTCTTGAGGAATTATGAGCCAGAACTTCATATATGAGTTTATTTTCCTTATAAAACAAAGCAATCAGTAAAATCTTAGTGAACTAAAGTAAGCTAATTTATATAGAATTATTTTACAGAATTCCATTTTGGTTTTTAGATTTAAGCATACTAAACCTCAAATGAAAGGACTGCTAGTTTGTAAAATACTGTAAAATGACACCATTACTGCAAACATTTTTTTCTGTAGACATTATTTGCCTCTCAGAAATTTTTTTTATACAGTTAGCTTAAAGTTTACAGTGCCCAAAGCACAAATATATATGTTCACAGGCAAATATTTTTTCACAATGAGTAGCTTTTATTATGAAAAAATTTAAGTTCTATATTTTTCAGCCTCTAAATTTCATGAATTTCCTCAAATACCTGAACCATGATTTTAGAGTTTAGTTTGCCTACTGTGGGATCTAGAAAAATTATTTAACCTTGATAAAAATCAGTTTGCTCCCTCTAAAATGGGAGTAACAAACTGATATGTAAAAGACATATGGGGATTAAATTAGTTGATTACGTGCAAAAAGTGTTTATCAGATTGGCCAGAAGATTGTTAGGATCCAGAAAGTATATTGGCTGTTGACAATGTCATTATTATGATCATTATTATTTAGGGGACTCTACAATTACTCAATCTAATTCTCATCTATAAATATGAATTTTGAGTAAGGTATACTTGGTAACTTTTCCTGTAATAGACTGTCTACAATTTAATGTTAATTACATTTTCTGCAATAGAAAACATTTTCTAAATATTAAAGGAAAAGAGTGTGTATTCAATCACACTCAAAACAGTGGAATGTGGGCAGCTATTTTCAGAGGCTGAGCAGGCTTTATTCCTAAGCTCTGAAACTAAAAGAGAACACAAATATCTTTTTCTGTGGAAATGAATATTTTTCTAGTCTTTGATAAAGTACAATTAAGCCTTATTTAAGTTAATTTTCATGATGAAAAAAATGAAAGTTAAAGACTCTCATCCCATTACTATTGAAAAGAAGAAACTCATAAAGATAGCATTTAATTCAGTGTAATAAAATTGGAAGGGATCTTTTCTTCAAGACTGAGAAAAGTCACCAATATCTACCGAAAAGATGGAGTACTTCCATTAAATCTATTTGTTTCAATAAGAGGAGATTATACAGTGACCTTTTCTGTAGCTGCCTTGGTTTCTCCATTTTTAATCATTATTCAAGATTCGGTAGAAGTTCTTGCTGACACTTTGCTCCTCAGGGGGCAATTAAGAGAGTAGTGAATTCACTGGAAACTGAAAATGATTTCACTTTACTACCGAAAATGACGGGAGAGAGGCCCACATATTCAGACTGTGAAAGCACTCTTCCAACGTTAAATAACACAAGAACCCATAAGGTTGTTCTTACGGAAAATTGCATATTGCAAAGAAAGTACTAAAAACTACATCACAAATAAAATGACTGTTAATAGTTATAATTAGTGTTATATTATACAAAATATAGAGCCATGGTTCTATATTGATTATTTTGTATATTTGTATAAATTTGTTCCTGGAAAATCTGCTATATTGGTTTTTGTCTACCTTGCTCTTTCTGTTTTACAATTCAAATATAGTTTTTCTAAGGATTTCATTATTCATAGCTGCAAAAACAATAACTGCACTAATATGTTTAAGCAAAGCAAATTAATATAAACAAAACCATTACAGTGATTATTTATGCAGTATTTGTACATGTTTTCAAAACGTATTTCAGAATAAGATGTAATCTTAAAGGCTTTATTTTCTTTTTTTAGTCAGCCAGTTTTTTATTGGACATTATATTTTTTGTGCTATAAGAAGATTTATAACTATCTGAGGTGAATGACTTGGAGCTAAAACCTTAGATACATATCTGATTTTATCCTTTACCAAAAATTTCTAAAAATATATAACTGATCAAAGGGCAAAGGCACTTTTGCAAGGTTTTCAGCAATATTGCCACATTGTTAGCACCAGTTTGCACCACCATGAACACTACATAGGCATGCCTTTATTATTTTTGAATCACATACATTTAATGTGTACAACATGAAGTTTTGATACACATATACATAGTGAAATTTTAAATCATGCAATAGACAAATCCATTAGCTCACATAGTAACTGTGTGTGTATATGTAGGGGGGTGAAAGTGAATGTGTGTGGTAAGAGCACCTAAAATCTTCTCTTAGCAAATCTCAGGTATACAATATTTTAAACTGTAGTATTTATTTATAGATTTAATCTTCAGACTTATCCAACCCACATCACTGAAACTTTTACCTTGTGACTTATATCTCCACATTCCTAATTCCCTTCCCTCCCTGCCCCTGTTAACCATTGTTTCATTCTCTGTCTCTATGTTTTAAACCTTTTTTTTGTTGTTTTAGATTCCACATACAAGTGGCATCATGCAGTATTTTTCTTTCTATTTCTGGCTTATTTAACTTAGTATAATGTCCTTCAGTTTCACCCATGATTTTGTAAATGACAGAATTGTTTTGTTTTTTGAGTCTGAATATTATTCCATCACGTGTGTGTGTGTTTGTGTGTGTATATATGTGTGTATATATACACACCACATTTTCTTTATCCGTTTATCTGCCTAGAGATACCCACGTTGTTTTTATATCTCAGAAATTTTGAATAATGCTGCAATGAATATGAAAGAGATGTTTTCTCTTCAACATATTGATTTATTATCTTTTGAATATATACCCAGTAGTAGGATTGCTGGATCATTGGAGTTTTTTAAATTTTTTGAGGAATTTTTATACTGTTTTCCACAATGGCTATTACAAGGTACATTTCCGTAACGGTGTAGGGGTTCCCTTTCCTCCTCATTCTGACCAAAACTTATCACTTGCTTCTTCATATATAATCTTATTTATTCCAAGTGTGTACCACCCGAGGATGTAAGAAACAACCACCTCCACCCCAAAATCTTGGCAGCTTAACACAGCAAAGATTGCTGTTTATCTTATATTGATGTCCAGTGAAAGATGACAAACAGGATTCTTTCCATCCTGTGGTTTCTTTGTCCATCAATCCCCAGATTTTTCCACTAGCTCTCCTGCATCAGAGAGGGCAAATGGGGTGAGAAAAGAGGACTGTGCAATGTGCACTTTAGAGGCCAGACTTGGAGACTGCACATGCCTTTCTCTTTGCATCCAGAAATCAGATCTCCAGCTCCACTTAATAATCATCAGTGAAATACATGGGATTGACATTTTCCAGGCAAGAAGATAACAAACACAGTTGTTAGTGAATATTAGTGTGATATGGCTTGGCTGTGGCCTCACCCAAGTCATCTTGAATTGTAGTACCCATAATCCCCACTTGTCATTGGAGGGACCGGTGGAAGATAATTAATCATGGGGGTGGTTCCCCCATGCTATTCTCAAGAGAGTGAGTAAGTTCTCATGAGATCTGATGGCTTTATAAGGGGCATCCCCATTTTCTCAGTTCTCATTCTTCTCTCTACTGCTGCCATGTGAAGAAGGACATGTTCACATCTGCTTTCACCATGATTATAAATTTCCTGAAGCCTCGCCAGGTATGCTGAACTATTATTAGTCAATTAAATCTCTTTCCTTTATAAATTTCCCAGTGCCCAAGGCCATGGGAGCCCACCTCTTGCATTAGTGTGACCTGGATGTGCGACATGGAGTCAAATGAGATCATTTTGGAACTTTAAATTTTAATGACTGCCTTTTTGAATTTTAGACCTGAATGGGGCCTGTAGTCTCTTGTTTTGCCAAATTTCTCCCATAGTATGTGTATTTGACCAATGCCTGTTCCTCCATTGTATCTAGGAAGTAACTAACTTGCTTTTGATTCTGTGGGCTCATAGGCGGAAGGGACTTGGCATGTCTGACCTTGGACTTGGACTTTTGAGTTAATGCCAAAATGAGTTGAGACTTTAAAGGACTGTTGAAAAGGCATGATTGTGTTTTAAAAAGTGAGGACATGAAATTTTGGTGGGCCTAGGGATGCAATGATATGGTTTGGCTGTGTCCCCACCCAAATTACATTTTATTTCATTATTTATTTATTTATTTTCGAGATGGAGTCTTACTCTGTCACTCAGGCTGGAATGCAGTGGTACGATCTTGGCTCATTACAACCTCTGCCTCTTGGGTTCAAGCAATTCTCCTGCATCAGCCTCCCCAGTAGCTGGGATTACAGGCATGTGCCACCATGCCAGCTAATTTTTGTATTCTTAGTAGAGACAGGGTTTCACCATGTTGACCAGGCTGGTCTCAAACATGTGACCTCATGATCCACCCACCTTGGTCTCCCAAAGTGCTGGGATTATAGGCAAGAGCTACTGCACCTGACCTCCAAATTACATTTTAAATTATAGTTCTCATAATCCCCATGTGCTGTGAGAGAAGCCTGGTGGGGCGTAATTGACTCTTGGGGGTTGTTTCCCCCATGCTATTCCCATTATAGAGAGTGAGTTCTCATGATATCTGATGATTTTATGAGGGGCTTTCCCCTTCAATTTGTTCTCATTTTTCTCTCTCCTGCCACCATGTAAAGAAGGGTGTGCTTGCTTTCACTTCTGCCATGAGTGTAAGATTCCTGAGATCTCCCCATCCATACTGAACTATGAGTCAACCAAACCTCCTTCATTTATAAATTACCCAGTTTCAGGCATCTCTTTATTAGTAGTTTGAGAATGGACTAATATTCTATATTGGTATCACAGAGAGTGGGGTGCTGATATAAAGATACTCAAAAATGTGGAAGTGACATTACAACTGGATAACATGAGCGGCTGGAATAGTTTGGAGGGCTCAGAATAAGATAAGAAAATGTGGGAAAGTTTAGAACTTCCTAGACTTGGAGGGTTCAGAAAACAGGAAGATGTAGGGAGATTTGGAACTTCCCGGAGACTTGTCGAATGGTTTTGACCAAAATGCTGATGGTGGTATGGATAATAAAGCCCAGGCTAAGGTGGTCTCAGGTGGAGATGAGGAACTTCTTGGGAACTGTGCACTCTCACTATGCAAAGAGACTGGCAGTATTTTGTCCCTGCCCTAGAGATCCCTGGAACTTTGAACTTGACAGAGATGGTCTAGGTATCTGGTGGAAGAAATTTCTAAGTGGCAAAGCATTCAAGAGGAAGTAGAGCATAAGATTTAGGAAAATTTGCAGCCTGATGATGCGATAGAAGAGAAAAACCCATTTTCTGAGGAAAAATTCAGGCCCACTGCAGAAATTTGCATAAGTAATGAGGAGCCAAATGTTAGCCACCAAGACAATAAGAAAATTGCCTCCAGGGCATGCCAGAGACCTTCACAGCAACCCCTCCCCCATCACAGGCCTGGAGGCCTAGAAGGAAAAATGTTTTCATGACCTGGGCCCAGGGCACCCCAACTCTGTGCCGTCTCAGGACATGGTGCCCTGTGTCCCAGCTACTTCAGCCCCAGCCATGGTAAAAGGGGTCAATATCCAGGCTTGGGCCGTTGTGTCACAGGGTGTAAGCTCCAAACCTTGGCAGCTTCCATATGGTGTTGGCGCTGTGGGTGCAAAGAAGACAAGAACTGAGGTTTAGGAACCTCTGCCTAGGTTGCAGAGGATGTATGGAAATACCTGGATGTCCCAGCAGAAGTTTGCTGCAGGGGTGCAGCACTCATGGAGAACCTCTGCTGGGGTAGAGTGGAAGGGAAATGTGGGGTTGGAACCCCCACACAGAGTCTTCTCAAGGGCACTTTATAGTGGAGCTGTAAGGGGGGGGGTCACCATCCTTCAGACCCCAGAACGGTAGCTCCACTGACGGCTTGCACCATGTATCTGGAAAAGCCACAGGCACTCAATGCCAGTTCATGAAAGCAGCCAGAAAGGGGGCTATACCCTGCAAAGTCATGGGGGGAAGCTGCCCAAGGCTGTGGGACCCCACCTCTTGCATCAGTGTGACCTGGATGTGAGACATGGAGTTAAAGGAGATAATTTTGGAACTTTAACGTTTAATGAATATCCTATTGGATTTCAGACTTGCATGGGCCCTGTAGTCTCTTTGTTTTGGCCAATTTCTCCCATTTGCAGTGGGTGTATTTGCCCAGTGCCTGTTCCCCCATTGTATCTTGGAAGTAACTAACTTGCTTTTGATTTTGCAGGCTCATAGGCAGAAGGGACTTGCCTTGTCTCAGATGAGACCTTCGACTTGGACTTTTGAGTTAATGCTGAAGTGAGTTGAGACTTTAAAGGATTGTTGAAAAGGCATGACTGTGTTTTGAAATGTGAGGACATGATATTTGAGAGGGACCAGGAATAGAATGATATGGTTTGACTATGTTGTCACACAAATCACATTTTGAATTATAGTTCCCATAATTTCCATTGTGGGTGGGACCCAGTGGGAGGTAATTGAATCATGGGGACAATTTCCCTCATGTGATTCCTGTGATGGTTTTATAATGGACTTCCCCCTTTACTTGGTTTTCATACTTCTCGCTCCTGCCATGTTGTGAAGAAGGATGTGTTTGCCTTCCCTTCTGCCATGACTGTATATTTCCTGAGACCTCCCCAGCCATGAACTCTGAGTTAATTAAACCTCTTTCCTTTATAAATTGCCTAGTCTAAGGTATGTCTTTATTAGCAGTGTGAGAACAGACTAATACATAGTGTTCTCTCTATGAATAAGTTACTTTTTTTTTTTGGTAGATTTCAACTTAAGTTACATATCTTCTTTGAAGAAGATATTTATTATTGGATCTTTTTTGAAAAATATGATCACTATGGCCACATCCTTAAATTATTAAGGAGGAACAAAAAATAAAGTAAAATATATATACAAATTATATATATTTGTATGTGCGTGTTTATATTAAAAATATAATATATATATTTCAGTTTCCTAAAAGTCTAGACCTTTCCTCTGAACTTCCAACTTTTATATACAGTTTCCCATTGATGTAGTCACTTTCATGTCCATTCTTTTGGAAGCCTGACACTTTGCCTTCCTTAATATCCTACTTCTATAAACACACTTGGTAAATACAGGCAGAAAATAATTCCTGCCTGTGACATATATCATCAATCAGCATGCATTGCCTTCAGATAAAACCAGCATTTGACTCTTCTCACTAATATCTTTCTGGAATATTTCACTGTCATCTCTACTAGCTGGTAAAAAAATAACCTCCCAACTGTCCTCTTATTTGATTCTTGAAAATTTTAGTTTACTCACAAAGCATCCAGAGTGGTCTTATAAAAAATTAAGTCACTCTGGCACTTCTATGATCAAAACCCCACAATGTCTTTTCATCTCACTACGAGTAGGAGTCAAATCCCTCAAATTGATCTTCAAAATCCCACTTGATCTGCCTCAGCCAGTTTTTCTCTGAACCTCTTTTTGTTTCCTGTTCTTCCCACCCTTTCTCAGTCAGCTTCACCCACACTGGGCTCCACATGGGCTCGCCCTGCAGAGTGTGCTTCTGCTCCACTCCTTCACCTCCCTCAAGACTTCACTCCAAAGCTGCTATCTTGGGTCTCCTTTGACTCATCTACTTAATTTTTAATACCACAATCCCTAACTCTTGGTATGCCTCAGTCCCGTCTCCATTTTTTTTTTTTTTTTTTTTTTCTCTGTAAAGCTCTTACCCGGAAACTTGCTACCACTAGTTTGAAGTACTGTTTGCAAACTTTCAGTGTTCCTGGTGTGAAGATATATATATATATACACACACCTGTTTACTCCCAGGTGCTTGACAGTCTCCCATGATTGGAGAATGCATCTCTCCCTTCCATTTGTTTCAGTGGCCTCACTTGTCCAGTGGGGTTTAAGAGAAGGTGATATACATTACATTTAAGTAGAAACAATAAGAGCAATTATATGCCTTCATTATTAATTTTTTTTTCTGCCATGAGAGCCCTTTCTTCCAATTAAAGAAATGCTCCCTTATATTAGTACATGCAGTTAGTTCATAACTACATGTGACCAAGGAAATATAATTTTGTTTTGTCAGTCACTCAGACTTCTTCTTTCTCATTTTGGTTTTGTCATTCTCGTTGTTTCTGAAATATGTGCCAGAGCAAGATAATATACTTAAAACAACCTCCATCTTAATTACTTTGTAAATTGTCTACCTCTGCACTAGAATGTATGCTTCATAATAGCAGTAAATTTCTGGGTTTTGTATTTTGATTTATCCCCAGTGCCTCAAGAGTAACCACTGTTATAAAGTGAGGTCATCTCAATAAAGACTCGTTTAAAGAATGAATATCTGCGATGGAGTCTCTCTCCATTTATTTGTATTTTTTTAATTTTAATTTTATTTTTGAGACAGATTCTCACTCTTTGCCTAGGCTGGAGTGCAGTGGCATAGTCTTGGCTCACTGCAACCTCTGTCTTCCAGGTTTAAGAGATTCTCCTCCCTCAGCCTCCTAAGTGGCTAGGATTACAGGCATGTTCCAACATACCCAGATAATTTTTGTATTTTTAGTAAAGAACATGGTTTGCCATGTTGGCCAGGCTGATCTTGAAATCCTGGCCTCAAGTAATCCACCCATCTCAGCCTACCAAAGTGCTGGGATTGCAGGTGTGAATCACTGCTCCCAGCCCCTCCCCATTTATTTAGGGGAGGGACTTACATTAGAACTGTCCAAGCATTGAAATTAATCTGATCCCAAGTTCACTCAAGTTCACCCAAAAGTAGAGTTAAATTTTATATACTGTTTATTCAAAGTCTGCTTCTCAGGTGTCTTTCACCTCCTCATAGTTACATTAGTTCAGTTGATAATTTTAATTTCCTGATGATTACTTGTGTGCTAAGCAACAACAGCAAAAATCTGAATGGATTTTAATCCTTCATATAAGAAGTCTTTAGACAAGAAACTGTTGCCTAAATAATAAATTTAGAATAGAGGGTACCTTCTAGAGATTCCTAAAACTTAGTATCACATAAAGTACATGTACGTAACAAGGTTCCATTTTGTAATTTTGGTTTCTGATTTAAAAAAAAAAAAAAAAAAAGCTTTTTTTTTTTTATTATGTACAAGTTCTATTTAATTCCCTAATATAAAATGAGTGGTCACTTTACATCAGTACATTTCAAACTTGTTTTAAATACATTAGAATGTTTTATTCCAAATAGACCATTAGCAAGTAACAAATATATAGAATGAAGAGTTTAAGGTATTGTCTTTTCCATTCATTCCCTTGGAGGAGATTATCATGTATGCTAACAGAAATGCTGCAATTGGTGATTTATAAGATTCCTTTGGTTTGTAATATTCTATGATTCCATAAGACTATGCTCTTTTTAGAAAATCATGAGGCCTTTATTGTCAAGAGGTGCTGTGGAAACCTGATCATTATTTCTAAATTGTGGAAATGAAAAAGAAATCTTTGAGGAATCTTGTTCTATGAGAATCATTTGCACTATTATGTAAGAATACAGTTGTTGAAAGTGATAGATATTCCCAAATATTCTTTGGAGAAATCTAGACTTCTAGGAAATCAGTCTTCAAACACTTCATCTTATAAAGTTATTTTTGTTGTATATGAGGTTAGAAAAGCAACATTTTAAAATGTTGCTATAAACACATGAAGATATGACACATTTTAACACATGTTCTTAAAATGGAAGCAGGAGAGAATCAGCTCTATGTGGACTCTCGGATGTGGTCATCACATAGAACTGCTTGTGCTTTCCCTTAGTGGTTTCCTTTTATTGGATGCTGACAATTATTTTTGAGGTTGTTGTTGTTGTTTTGTGATACGATAGATTAGAACACAGATTTCTCATAGATACTGCATATGTTTTGACTAAATAATGATAGTCAATATGAAAACGTCACACATAATGCCCATGTCACACATAATATGTCACACATAATACGTCACACATAATACCATTTTGACAGCAAAAACCTAATACCCCTAAGAAACTGGTGAGATCAGAAAGGAAAATGGATTTGAATGCTGTGTGGATGAACCCACAGAGAAACATTTCCAGCACTCCTACATGGTTGTTTCCAAAGACAAGTGCTAGAAACAAAGCAAGGGAAAGAGAGAATTTGCAGATTGGACAGAGAAGTTATCATATGAATTCTCACTTCCTAAAATAAAATTGTTGATACATTTAGTGATTTATTTTATGCTCCCTCACGTGAATTTAAGTTGTTTGTGATTCTCCCCCATCATCCTGAGTACTGTGTCCTCATATTATAAAACAATATTTATAAAACAGTATTTATTCAGTAAATCCTTATGGAAGAGGTACGTGAATTGATCAGTTAAAGAGGAGTACCATGGAAGTATAAATCAGCAGGGAATAAGCCAGTTAGGACTCATGTTAGAAGTATAGACTGAACTTCCAAAATGTATTGCAATAATGATGTGAAATTAAAAGGATACAATTAAAATTTTCTCAAAACAATTTCTAATTACTTTATAGAAGCAGGATTTTTTAAATCTTTTGAATAATTAAAGGAATATTAAACAAATGTATACAGCATGACTCACTTTGGCAGCGTAATTTGGGAAAATTTTCTAAAAATAATATAAATGACTAGGAATGACAGCAAATTACTTAATCATTAAAATGAAGGTGCTATAATAAACCCAATAAAAAGGAAAGAAATGTCAAAAAGGTACTCAAGTAGAAAATTAAATACAATTAATTAATTAATTCAATTGTTAAAAATAGATCAAGTCCTGGAGATAATTTTTACTACTGTGGAATTTTTTAGGCAGCAGACTGAGCTCTTCAGGGAATGGCTGTAGATTTTTGAACTCTGAATCATTTAATGAGTAAATTGAACACTTAATAACACCCTAAAGGGAACATTCCTTTATTAGGAACAGCATTGAGTAGGTAACTAATATAACTTCCATTCCTAATGTTTCTTATGTTACCAATCTTTGGCTAGAAAAACTATGTAGATCTAATAGTCTCCTGATTGCGACATGGGTACCTGGAATACATTAACTTGAAAAATTGGTGTTGTCAACCAAAATAAATAAAATATTTGTCAAAAGTATAGATAAAACATTACATTAAATATTAAATCTCATATTATATTAAAATATAATCTCTAGGTTGTGGCTGAAATAAATTTATATGAGTGCTAATATTAACTTTTTAAATTAGGCTTTATTTTTCTTGAGTGACACATAAATATTTAATTAAATTTCTGTGTTTTAATTTGATTAATAACAACTAGCAAAATTAAAATCAGAAGAAAAGATAATTTCCAAATTAAAAATAGAAAACTTTTGTACTTAAAAGTATATATATACACACATATATATATGTATGTATATATATATATGGAGAGAGAGAGACTTTCTATATTTTAACATAAGTTAGTTTGAATTATGCTTAAAACAGAGATGATATATCATTGCTTTATAATGTCAGAGTTTTTCTGTGAGGTAAATGAATATATTTCAGAATTACTAAAATGTGGAATTTTCTAGAAATGGTTCAGAAGATTGACTTGAATATTTTTGGTTCAAATTATAGCTCACATAATTTTAAATTGCATAACGTAAGGTAAATCATTACATTTTTAAGCTTTGGTTTCCTATTTCGGGGGAAAAGGAATAGGTAATGTTTTCCTGTATGATATGACAATTAAAGTCAAGGGAAATACCCTAAAAATAATAAACAGTTAACAAACACGAGGAATACCTTAAAGAAAAACAATGTTGTGTTATTGATGAAATAATACTAAATTCTAGTTTGTGGTCTGATATATTCATATGCAACAAGTGATTATCAACCATTAGCACCTGATAATACATAAAATCTTATTATCAAGAATTCATTTACATTTCATACACAGTCAAAGTCTCAAAATAGTATACTAAAAAGCCACAGGGTGTCTAGGAATTTTAATTTTAATTGTCTCTATGATAGAGAGACAAATTTTTTTCTCTCTGTATATTAGTCCATTCTCACACCACCATAAAGAAATACCTGAGACTGTGTAATTTATAAAGGAAAGAGGTTTAATTGATTCACAGTTCCACATGGCTGGGGAGGCCTCAGGAAACTTACAATCATGGCAGAAGGGGAAGCAGGCGTGACTTACATGGCAGCAGGAAAAAGAGTGTGTGTGAGCACAGAAAAAACTACCATTTACAAAACCATCATATCTTGTGAGAATTTGCTCACTATGATGAAAACACCATGGGGGAAATAACCCCCATAATCCAATCACTTTTCTCCAGGTCTCTCCCCCAACACATGTGGATTACAATTTAAGAAGAGATTTGAGTGGAGACACAAAGGCTAACCATATCACTCTGTAAGGAATAAAAATGAAGAAAATTAAAGAACATATTTATAATAATTTTACTTTTACAATATATATATATATTTTTTTTTGGTTTACATACTCTTTCCGGAATTTAGAGCTGAGAAATAATGGAATATTATATATTTTTATTGTAAAAAAAATCAGCTAGTTTGTTGCCAAGAACAGTTCAGCTGGGGAGACTCTAACCCAGCAGCACTAGAGGAATTAATGACACATACACAGAAATATAGAGGTGTGAAGTGTGAAGTCAGGGGTCTTACAGCCTTCAGAGCTGAGAGCCCTGAACAGAGATTTACCCATGTATTCATTGACGGTAAACCAGTCATTAGCATTATTTCTATAGATACTAAATTAACTAAAAGTATCCCTTATGGGAAATGAAGGGATGGGCTGAATTAAAGGAATAGGTTGGGCTAGTTAACTGCAGCAGGACCACGTCCTTAAGGCACAGATTGCTCATGCTATTGTTTGTGGTTTAGGAATACCTTTAAGTGGTTTTCTGCCCTGGGTGAGCCAGGTGTTCCTTTCCCTCATTCAGGTAAACTCACAACTTTCCAAAGTGGGCTTTATGGCCCTCATGAACATGTCACAGTGCTGCAGAGATTTTGTTTAGGGCCAGTTTTGGGGCCAGTTTATGGCCAGATTTTGGGGGGCTTGTTCTCAACAGTTTGTATACTTTTAAAAATGTTAAAACTTTTTCTCACTAAAGATAAATTTCTCTACTTAAATTTATATATGTAAATAAATATGTAGATACATATACAGGTAGAGTTGCATTAAAGCACATTTTTGATGGATGTGCTGATTATTTTTATTTAGCTCAAAGTAATTCAATTCTCTAATTGGCATTAGCTCTATTTCTTAAATTTAATAAAATATTGATACATTGTATAATTAATTTGAACACATATCATCTTCCATAAAATGCAAGCAAATTAAATTTAGCAATGTATAAAACATTAATATACAATAATCAAATAGGGTTTATTCCTATTTGAAAATACACAGTCAGAGGAGACAAAAGAGAAGGAATTTTTAAAATGAAGCACACCTGCAGGATCTAGAAAGTAGCCTCAAAAGGGCAAATCTAAGAGTTACTGGCCATAAAGAGGAGGTAGAGAAAGAGATAGGGGTAGAAAGTTTATTCAAAGGGACAACAACAGAATTTCCCAAACCTAGAGAAAGATATCAATATCAAAGTACAAGAAGGTTATAGAATACTAAGCAGATTTAACCCAAAGAAGACTACCAGAAAGTATTTAGTAATCAAAACTCTTAAAGATCAAAGATAAAGAATGGATCCCAAAAGCAACAAGAAAAAAGAAACAACATACAATTGTGCTCCAATATGTCTCGCAGCATACTTGTTAGTTGAAATCTTACAGCCAGGAGAGAGTGGCATAACATAATAAAAGTGCTGAAGGAAAAAAAAAATACCTTAGAATAGTATATGCAGCAAAAATATCCCTTAAATAAGTTTGTTTTGTTTTCCAAGACAAAAGCTGAGATATTTCATTAACACCAGACTTGGAGAAATGTTAAAGAGAATAATTCAGTCAGAAAGAAAGGATGTTAATGAGCAATATCTAATCACTTAAAAGTACAAAATTCACTGGTAATAGTAAATACACAGAAAAATCACAGATTATTATAACTCTGTAACTGTGGTATATAAACTACTTGTATGCTAAGTAGAAAGACTAAATCATTAAATAAACAAAAATAGTACCTACAACAAGTTTTCAAGACATGTATAGTATGATCAGATATAAATAGAAACAACAAAATGTTAAGAAGCAGGTGACATAGTTAAGATATAAATATTTTTATTAGTTTTCTTTCTGCTTATTTGTTTATGCAAACAGTGTTCAGTTGTTATCAGCTTAAACAATGGGTTATAAGAGAGTATTTGCAAATCTCATGTTCACCTCAAACCAAAAAGCACACAATGAATACCAAAAAGCAAAAAGAAACTAAACAATATCACCAGAGAAAACCACCTCTAGTAAAAGAAGGAAAGAGGGAAGAAAAGGCCATGAAACAACCAGAAAATGAATAACAACATGACAGAAGTAAATCATTACTTAGCAACAGTAACATTGTATGTAAATGGACTAAACTCTCAAATTGAAAGGCATAGAGTGACTGAATGGATAAAGAAAAAAAAAACCCATTGATCTGTTGCCTACAAGAAACACACCTCAGCTATAAAGACAAATAGCAAAAATAAAGAGATGGAAAGAGATATTCCATGCCAATGGAAACCAAAAAAGAGCAGGAGTCACTATACTTGTATTAGAAAAAATAGATTTCAAGATAAAAAATCTAAGAAGTGACAAAGAAGGTGACTAATAATAAAGGGGTCAATACAGCAAGAGAATATAACAATTTGAAATATATATCCACCCAACACTGGAGCACCCAGATATATAAAGGAAACATTATTAGAGCTAAAGAGAGAGGTAGACTCCAATATAATAATAATTGGAGACATAAACACTCACTTTTAGCATTGGCCAGATCTTACACACAGAATATCAACAAAGAAACCCTGGACTTTATATTAGCTATAGACAAGTAGATCTAATATAAATATACAGATTTTATCCAGTGGCTACAGAATACACATTCTTGTTCTCAGCACATACATAACTCCCAAGAATAGACCATTTGTTAGGTCACTGTATTAGTCTGTTCTCACGTGGCTAATAAAGACATACCATAGACTGGGTAATTCATAAAGGAAAGTAGTTTAACTGACTCATTGTTCCACATGGCTGGGGAAGCCTCACAATCATGGCTAAAGGTAAATGAGGAATAAAGTCACGTCTTACATCATGGCAACAGGCAAAGACCTTGTGCAGGGGACCTCCTATTTATAAAACCATCCGATCTCATGAGACTTAATCACTACTATGAGAATAGTATGGGGGAAACCACCCCAATGATTCAATTATCTCCATCTGGCCCTGCCCTTGATACCTCAGGATTATTACAATTGAAGGTGAGATTTGGGTGGGGACACAGCCAAACTATATCATTCCCACCCTGGCCCCTCACAAATCTAATGTCTTCACATTTTAAAACCAATCATGCCTTCCAAACCATCTCCTAAAGTCTTAACTTATTTCAGCATTAACTTACAAGTCCACAGTCTAATGTCTCTTTTGAGACAAGGAACGTCTCTTCCACCTATGAACCTGTGAAATTAAAAGCAAGTTAGTTACTTTCTAGATACATTGGGGGACGTAGGCATTGGGTAAATATACCCATTCCAAATGGGATAAATTGGCAAAAATGAATGGGCTACAGGCCCCATGCAAGTCCAAAATCCAATAGGACAGTCATTAAGCCATAAAGTTATAAAAATGATTGTCTTTGACTCCACGTCTAACACCCTGGTCACACGGATGCAAAAGGTGGGCTCCCATGACCTTGGGCAGCTCCACCTCTGTGGCTTTGCAGTGTACACTGTATACCCCTTTTCCTGGCTGCTTTCACAGACTGACTTTGAGTGTCTGTGGCACTTCCAGGTGCACAGTGAAAGCTGCCAGTGGATCTACCATTCTGGAATGTGGAGGATGACAGCCCTCTTCTCACAGCTTTATTAGGCAGTGCCCTGGTGGGGACCCTTTGTGGGGGTTCCCACCCTACATTTTCCTTCCACACTGTCCTAGCACAGGTGTTCTAAGAGGGCTCTGCCACTGCAACCAACTTTTGCTTGGACATCCAGGTGTTTTGATACATCCTCTGAAATCTAGGTAGAGGTTCCAAACCCTCAATTTTTGGCTTCTGTGCACTCATAGGTCCAACACCACATGTAAGCCACGAGGCTTGGGGCTTGCAATCTCCAAAGCCATGGCTCGAGCTGTACCTGGAACCTTTTAGACATGGCTGGAGTAACTGGAACAAAGGGCACCAAGTCCCTAGGCTGCACACAGCAAGGGGATCCTGGGCCTGGCACACAAAACCATTTTTTCCTCCCTGGCCTCTGGGCCTGTGATGGGAGGGGCTGACAGGAAGGTCTCTGACATGCCCTGGAGACATTGTCCCCATTGTCTTGCTGATTAATATTCAGCTCCTTGTTATTTATGCAAATTTTTGAACCATGCTTGAATTTCTACTTAGAAAATGGGTTTCTTTTCTATCACATCATCAGGCTGCCAATTTTCCAAAATGTTATGCTCTTCCTCTTCTTGAATTCTTTGCCACTTAGAAATTTCTTCTTCCAGATATCCTAAATCATCTTTCTCAAGTTCAATGTTCCACAGATCTCTAGGTCAGGGACAAAATGCTGCCAGTCTCTTTGCTAAAGCATAACAAGAGTCTCCTTATCTCCAGTTCCCAACAAGTTCCTCACATCCATCTGCAACTACCTCAGCCTGGATTTTATTGTCTATATTACCATAGCATTTTGGTCAAAGTCATTCAACAAGTCTCTGGGAAGCTCCAAACTTTCCCATATCTTTGTGTCTTCTGAGCCCTCCAAGTGTCTAGGAAGTTTTACACTTTCCCACATTTTCCTGTCTTATTCAGAGTCCTCCAAACTGTTCCAGCTTCTGCCTCTTACCCAGTTCCAAAGTTGCTACCATTTTCTCAGATATCTTACCAGCAGCGCCCAATTCCTGGAACCTATTTACTGTATAGTCAGTTTTCATGTTGTTAATAAAAACGTATCAAAGACTGGGTAATTTGAAAAGAAAAAAGTTTTAATTCATTCACCTTTTCACATGGCTGAGAAGACCTCACAATAATGGCTAAAGGTGAATGAGGAGCAAAGTTTTGTCTTATATGGTAGCAGACAAGAGAGTTTGTGCAGGGAAACTTTCATTTATAAAACAATCAGATCTTATAAGACTTATTCACTAACAGGAGAACAGTATGAAGGCAACTGTACCCATGGTTCAATTATTTCTACCTGGCGCCACCCTTAACATGTGGGGATTATTACAATTCAAGGTGAAATTTAAGTTGGGACACACAGCCAAATTATATCAGTCACAAAACAAGTCTGAAAATGTTAAAAGAAAAAAAAAACTGACATAACATCAAGGATCTTCTCTAACCACAATGTAATAAAACTAGAAATCAATAGAAATTAGTAAGAAGAATAATTTTGGAAACTGAAACAAGAAAAAAACATTGAAAAATCTTCTTTTCAAGAGTGAAAGCAATCAATAGTACCAGACTGAAACATGACTAACCTATAGGGATTATCCAAGACATAATGTAAAATAACTATGAATAATACATTGAAGGCTATAGCAGAAAAAGTGGGCATAGTGAATAACCAGATAGCTAACTTTATCAGAAAGATGGAAATTATCAGAAATAATCAAATGGGAATGCTAGAAATGAAAACCATAGTAAAGGATATGGAAAATATTGACCAGAGGTTCATCAATATATTTTTGATCATTTAACTTGAAAAGAGGCCAATTCAAAGTGTTTTATTTGCACACACATAAAAGTTAAAGAGGAAAATGAATCACATGCACACAGAAAACAGAGCAGGCAAGATCAAATGTTACAATTTACATGTAATCGAAAGTCTAGAAGTTCAAGAACTAAAATTTGGCAGAAATGTACGTGAAGAAGTAATGGCCAAGATGTATGTTAATATATGTGAAGAAATAATGGTCATCTGAAAAACATACACCAAGTCACACATTGCAGAATTTCAGAAAACAACAAATTTTATAACTAAAAAGAACGTCTTGAAAGCAATCAGAGAAATGAAAAGCTTATAGAAAAACAAATATATGAATTAGAAAAGATATCTAAAACTAAGTATTAGAAACTTTAGATACCATTAATAGTTAGATAAATTAGTATCATAAATAATAAATTAATAATATTAGCCAACTAGGAAACAAATTTAGGACATCTGTAATGATTTCAAAAATTACCTAGTCAATTATTTTAAAATGGCCATAAATTCGTGTTTTCCAGGAATAAATATTTTTAATAAAATGCAAAGAACATAAAATGGACTTATAAACCAGAATTTGATCTACCATATTATAGGAGTGTATTAATCTGTTTTCATGCTGCTCATAAAGACACACCTGGGACTGGACAGTTTACAAAAGACAGAGGTTTAAATGGACTTACAGTTCCATGTAGCTAGGGAAGCTTCATGATCATGGCAGAAGGCAAGGAGGAGCAAGTCACATCTTATGTGGATGGCAGCTGGCAAAAAGAGAGCCTGTGCAGGGAAACTCTCACTTTTAACACCATCAGATCTTGTGAGACCCATTCACTATCATGAGAACAGCATGGGAAAGACTCACCCCCATGAGTCAATCATCTCCCACTGGGTCCCTTCCACAACACCTGGGAATTATGGGAGCTACAAGATGAGATTTGGGTGGGGACACAGAGCCAAAACATATCAAGGAGCTTTCACAAATTTCACATCATAAATCACCATAAACCATTTATTTGGATATTATGCTTTTGAAAGTATGTTTATCTAGTCTTTTTTTTTTGAGTCAGTACTTTGCATTCCACTTTTGTATGTGTATGCTCTCAAAGAAACTTATTAGATACCTTTCCTGTCTATATTTATATTCTTTTCAAATTAAAAAAATCTTGATTATAATTTATATACAGAATTACATATATATATATATATCATTTGATGAGTTTTGATAAAAGTATATACCCAGATGCATGTCCATTAATATAGAGAACTTTTATACTGCTCAGGAAATCCCCTTGAGCCCTCTCTATTCAATTCTTGAAATTCCCTGCCCCAAGAAACAACTGATCTGATTTTGTTCACTGTAGATTTGTACTGGTTGTTCTAGAATGTCATATAAATGCAATCATACACTATACTGCAGTTCTTTATGGGTTCTGCCACTCAGCATATGTTTTTGTGATTTATACATATTGCTGTGCTTATTCCTTTGTATTGCTGTGTACTTTTACTCAGTATAAGTATTTACTCAGGCTATTCTCTAAGTATACAACTCTTTATAAATATAGTGTTTCTGTGTAGTGTAAGATAGTAGTAGAAGTTTGTTTTGCTCTATATGACCATCCTGTTGTTCTAATATCATTTGCCAAAAAATGACTATATTTTCTTCCATTGAATTACTTTAGTACCATGGTCAAGAATCTACTGACAACATCTGTGTTTCATTTCTCTTTGTCTGCTTATTCCAATACCATATTGTGGTAATCAGTGAAGCTGTATATAAAGACTTAAATCAGGTAGCATATGTTCTTCAAATTTTATCATCCTTTTCAAAATTGTTTGGGCTAATCTAGGATCTTTGCAATTCCATACATATTTTAGAATCAGCTTACCATTTTCTACAAAAAAATCCTTTTTCATTTTGATTGATTGTGACCTATTAAAAAAAATTGGGGAACAATAGGCACTTAAAAATGTTCAGCCTTCAAATCTAATAACAAAATATGTCCTGTGATTCTTTAAGGTCTTACATTTATAAATTTATGTTGTGTGCTTTTCAGTGTATTTTACAAATCTGTATTTAATTTACATGAAAATATTATGTTTTTAATGCTATTATTAATTGTACTTTTATTTGAATTTTCTATTTTTGCAGCTATTATATAATAAGTATGTCTTTAAATTATGTTAAATATATTTTAAAATTCTATTCTATGCATTAGTTGGTGATCATTTGGGATTTTCTATGCACATGCCATGTGCATGTAGAGACAGTTTTCCCTTCCATTTAAGTTTTTTAATGCCAATTATCCCATTTTTCTGCTGTACAGCACTGGCTAGAGCTTTTAATACAATATTGAAGAAAAATGTGAATGCAGGAAACCTTTTCTGTTGTCAGTCCAATTGGGGAGAACAGGAAAGCATTCAGTCTTTAACAATTAACGATGTTAACTATAGTTTCTGATATTGAACAATCATTTATAGCTGTCAACATTTGCTAAATACTTTCTGTGCATTTATTGTAAAATTACATAATATTCTCAGTTATTCTGGCAATTTTTTATGGCTACATTGTATTCCATGGGGTATATGTACCACATTTTCTTTATCTAATCCACCATTGATAGCCACATTAAGTTGATTCTGTGTCTTTGCTATTATGAACAGTGTTGTGATGAACAAATGAGTGCACATGTTTTTTTGGTAGAATAATTTGTCTTCTTTTGGATATATATACAGTAATGGGGTTGTTGGGTCAAATGATAGTTCTCTGAGAAATCTCCAAATTGCTTTCCACAGATGCTGAACTAATTTATATCCCCACTAACAGTGTAGAAGGGTTTCCTTTTCTTCACAGCCTCACCAGCATTTGTTATATTTTTTTGACTTTTTAATAATAGTTATTCTGACTGGAATGCAATGATACATCTTTGTGGTCTTGATTTGCATTTTTCTGATTATTAATGATGTTGACCATTTTCTCTTATGTTTGTTGGTCACTTGTATGCCTTCATTTGCGAAGTGTTTATTGATGTCTTTTGCAGACCTTTTCATGGGATTGTTTTTTGCTTATTGAATTGTTTAAGTTATTTGTAGGTTCTGGATATGAGACACTTGTCAGATGCATAGCCTGTGAATATATTCTCCCATTTTAAGTTGCCTGTTTACTCTGTTGACAGGTTCTTGTGCTGTGCAGAAATTTAATTAGGTCCCACTTGCAAACTTTTATTTTTGTTACAATTGGTTTTGAGGACTTAGTCATAAATTCTTTCCAAAGCCAATGTCAAGGATAGTGTATCTTATGTTTTCTTTTAGGATTCTGTTTGATGTTTTAAGTTTAAACCTTTAATCCACCTTGTGTTAATTTTTGTATATGGTGAAAGGTAGGTGCTGAGTTTCACTGTTCTGCATATGGCTAGCCAGCTATCCCAGCATCATTTATTAAACAGGGAATCATTTCTCCATTGCTTTTGTTGTTGTTGTTGACTGTCAAAGATCAGATTGGTGTAGGTATGTGGCTTTATTTCTGAATTATCTGTTCTGTTCCATTGTTCTATGTATCTGTTCTTGTAACAGTACCATGTTCTTTTGGTTACTGTAGCCATGTAGTAGAAGGTGGGTAATGTGATGCCTCCAGCTTTGTGGTTTTTGCTTACGATTGCTTTGGCTATTTGGGCTCTTTTTTGGTATATGTGAATTTTAGAATAGTATCTTTTCTATTCTAAAATGTGAAAAATGATATTGGTAGTTTGAATAGCATTGAATCTGTAGATTCAATGGTAGCATGGCCATTTTAACAATATTATTTCTTGCAATCAATAAGCATGGAATATTTTTCTATTTGTTTGTGTCACCTATAATTTCTTTCATCAGTGTTTTGTAGTTCTTCTTGTAGAGATGTTTTACTTGCTTGGTTAGCTATATTCCTAGGTAACTTATTTTATTTTATTTTTGTCACCATTGTAAATGAGATTCTATTTTTGATTTGGCCCTCAGCATGAAGATTACTGGTGTACAGAAATGCTACTGATTTTTGTACTTTGATTTTGTTTTTTGAAACTTAACTAAAGTCATTTATTGGTTCCAGGAGCCTTCTGGCAGAATCCTTCGGGTGTTTTACATATAGAAGCACATCATATGTTGAGAAATAATTTGACATCTTTTCCTATTCAGATGACTTTTGTTTCTTTCTCTTTCCAGATTGCTCTAAGACCTCCAGTATTACGTTGAAGCAGAGTGGTGAGACTAGGCATCCTTGTCTTTTTCCAGTTGTCAATGGTAATGCTTCCAGCTTTTGCAAATACAGTTTGCTGTTGCTTGTGTATCTGCCATAGATGGCTTTCACTATTTTGGAGTATGTTCCATGGATGCCCAGTTTCATGAGGGGTTTTATTGTGTGAAGGAATGCTGGATTTTATTGAAGACTTTTCCTGTGTCTACTGAGATAGTGATTCAATTTTTGTTTTTAAGTCTGTTCATGTGGCAGTCCCATTTATTAACTTTTGTATGTTGAGCCAACCCTGCATCACAGAAATAAAGCCAACTTAATTGTGGTGAATTACCTTTTTGACTTGCTGCTGGATTCAGTTTGTTAGTATTTTGTTGAGAATTTTGTATGTATATTCATTAGGGATATTGACCTTCAATTTTCTTTTTTATTGTGTGTTGGCCAGATTTTGGTATCAGGGCCTCATAGAATTAGTTAAGGAGGAGACCCTCTTGCTCAGTTTTTTGAAATAGTTTCAATATAGTTGGTACTAGCTCTTCTTTGCCCATTTGGTAGAATTTGGCTGTAAATCCATCTGGTCCAGCGCTTTACATGGTATGGTTGGTAGTTTTTTTTGTTTTTTTTTTTTTAACTGATTTCATTTTAGAACATGATATTGATCTGTTCGGGGTTTCAATTTTTCCTGATTCAATCTTGGGAGACTGTATTTCCAGGAATCTATTCATATCTTCTTGATTTTTAGTTTATGTGCATAGTGGTATTCACAATAGTCTCTGAGGATATTTTGTATTTCTGCATTATCAGTCATAATTTCACCTTTGTCGTTTCCGAATGTCCATATTTTGATCCTCTCTCTTGTTTTCTTTGATAATCTAGCTCAGAGGTCCCCAACCAGTTAGGAATCAGGCTGCACAGCCGGGGATGAGTGTGGGGGCAAGTGAACATCACCACCTGAGCTCCGCCTGCTGTCAGATCAGCAGCAGCATTAGATTCTCATAGGATCGTGAACCCTGCTGTGAACTGCGCACATGAGGGATCTAGGTTGTGCACTCCTTATGAGAATCTAACTAATGCCTGATGATCTGATGTGGAACAGTTTCATCACAAACTCCACTCACTTTCTCTCCAATCTTTGGAAAAATTGTCTTTCACAAAACCGATCTTTTGTGCCAAAAAGGTAGGGGACCACTGATCTAGCTAGTACTCTATCAATCTTGTTTATCCTTTTAATTAACAAACTTGTGGTTTCATTTCTTAGTGGCTTTTGTCATTTCTTAGAGTTTCTTTTCTTTCTTTTTTTTTTTTTTTTTTTTTTGCAGTTTTGGTATTAATAGTTTATAAAGTAAGTGAAAAGAATTTGCTCTTATTTTCCCCCAAATTTACGTAAGATTGTTATTATATCTTTATTACATATTAAATAGGATTCATCAATAAAACCATCTGGTGCTGAAAGTTTTATTGGGAAGGGAAGAGGAAGGTTTTATTTATGAATGTAATTACTCTAATAAAAGAAAGCTCTTTATATTTGCAATATGTTCTTGAGTCTAATTTGGTAAGTTATATCTTTCAAGGAATTTGTTTACCTCACTAAAATTGAGAAATTCAACGATACGAAGTTAGTCATATTTTGTCATCATTTTATGAGTGCTTACAAAACAATATTAAAAAGTTATTTCATTACTGTTAATGGCATTTTTTTTTTCCACTCATCATTTTACATATACCTTTTTCAGTTTTAATACTCTCAAAAACCATTGTTGGGTGTTATTAATTTCTGTAATTTTTTCAACTTTTATTTTAGATTCTGGGGGTACAATTGCAGGTTTGTTACAAAGGTATAGTGCATGACGCTGAGGTTTGGAGTATGTTTAAACCCAACACCCATGAAGTGGTGTATTCTTCTGTTTAATGCTTTTTGTTATCTTTATTATTTCTTGGCTTCATCTAACTAGATTCAGTTGGTTGTTCTCTATAATCCTACGATGAAATATCAGATTATCGATTTTAAGGATCTCTTTCATCTGAAGATAAGTCTTGCAAGTCTTAAATTTCTCTAAGAGTACTGCGTTACCTTCATTCCATGAATTTTGATAGACAGAATTTAAAAAATCATTCAATGAAAATATTTTCTAAAATGTTTTGGTTATTTATTTGGACACATGTGTTATTTAAAATTGGATCGTCTCATTTCCATACACATTCTATATGTACTTTGGACGTTTGTTTTTTCTCTGGACAGCTCCCCTCTAGTATTGGTGGTGTCTACATGTTTTCTGTCTGCTTACATAATCAGTTGAAACTAGCTCTCCTTCTTTGCCAGAATATTGAATTACATTATCTTACTCATGTGGCAACATGAATTACATTAGAAAGGAGAAACACTTTCCTCAAATGTCTTTGTTTTTAGTCCATTTAAAGCTGTTTTGACTAGAATGCATTTCAGTATCTTCAAGAAATATAAAAAATTAGAAACACCAACTAACAAAGCCACAACTGACCTGCAAACGAAAATTATAGTCTAAAGTCTATAAGTGTATGTAATCCTATAAATAAGTCCTAGTAATACCAATTCCATACATTTGTAGTCACTAAAACAGACTGAAGGTATTGGTAAGGCTTATGTTGAGCTTTACTGATGAAAGTTTTTGTGCTTGTGTTACTTTGTTTGATTTTCACAATAATATTGCAAAGTCTTTATTAATATTATGCTCATATTGCATATTTTTATTTCTGAGTCACAGAAACAAAAAAGTCTTTAGTGCTCAGACAAGTTTAGAAATAAATTTTGAATTCAATTTTGTATCCTATATTTTTTACTTCAATTTGTAATCATTCAGTACAGAGTTTTTCTCCTAAAATATATTGCCCATTTTACGCGACAGACTTGGAATGAAAGTAAGCTTTTCTAGACTAAATTTGGTAAAAATAAAAAATCACAGATTTATCTGTGTAAGTTTATAAAATTTGTACCTTTTCAGAATTACTGTTCTTGACTTACCATTGGAGAGGTTAAATAATGAATAGCGAATTATTTTCCCTAACTCTAAATATAATCTCAGCATAATGAAAATTTCAATTTGCTATTCATCAATAACCTGATATGATATAAAACTTCTTCCAAAGAGCCCTGTTAACTGAGTTTTGCAATAAATGTGATATTAATCACAGGTTTCAAACATGTCATGCTTTTAATTTCCCAATAATCTTCAACATGCTTGTACTCCATTTAATGTTTCAAAGGGAGAATTTAATGACAATTAGTTTTCAGTGACAGCCGGTAACTCTGCATGAAGGCATGAAGGTGAGTACTGCCTCTCTTTTTTTAAAGAAAGCATCCATTGATCTCATACGTTTTGATTCTGCCAGGAACATTTCCCTTATGGCCGTCCTAAAAATAGAGAAAACCTGACCCAACACTAATGTCCCATTCTATTTTCAACAAGTGACTTTGTTTTGTTTTCTTGATCGATTTGACTGGGGCATGAAATGTAAGCCTATTTACACTTGTTACGAAGAGAGAGGATGAAGGGTATCACAAACCCACAAGGGGACAACACTGGTGTTCGTGAAAATATATACCAAGAGGAATACAATGGCTTTCCTCTTTCCATCTGTGTATCAGTGTAGAGAGGCACACTCTTAAATGGCTGCTGCTGCTCAAATGGAAATGGAGCGCTGTGGAGCAGCACTCCTTGGTCATTATGAGACCACAGTTCTGAAAGAGTAAAAGAGTTTTGGGTTGTGGGAATTGTTGTTTGTTTTTTGTTTTGTTGTTTCTTGACTGTGCAATTTTTTCCAATATGATAAAGAGAAAATACAATAAGAACGTTTTTTTCTCTTACTTTTATTTGGGAGTCATAGGTTACTTATTCCTCAACCTGGCAAAAATCATTTAAGAGCTATTTGTTTGCTATTAGGTGTTCATATCATCAAATCCGTTTTACAGTAATTTATCATTAAAACACATAAACTATAAAACAGACATAATGCCATTAACATCTAATAATAACATATTTTTGATTAGCTTCTTTTATCCTCAACACAGTCCACTCAGGAAGCAGATATAACAATGGTAATTATCACCCCAACTCCAAGATGCTTAGGAAAGCCTTCCTCCCAAACACATTATTCCATGTAAGACAAAGTCCACGAAAAAATTTCTCTTTAACTTGTACACTATATGGAAATCTCTGGAAAAATGATCTTAAAAATATGTTTACGTCAATAAAGTTTTATAGTGTGTGATTTAGTGAAGACTTTTCAATACATTAAAAATAAAATATTTATCATATTTTATTAAAAATTTTTCTACTTGAATGAAAATAACAAGAAGTTACCTTGAATTTCTGTAACTGATCTAAAATTAAAATCAATGTGTAGCAAACACATGTATACTCTTTAATTAATCAGATTATGTAGTCAAAATGATGAACAATTGTTCTAGGGCCTTTTAAGATAAATAACCCTACAAACTCTTCAATAAAAGTTTTATTACTTTTTGTAAATTAAATATAGGGTTGAAAGAGATGATGTAAGACCATGTAAAATTAAATTCCCCATGCATGATTTTTGAAAATGATAAGTAAAATATAGTTTAATTTCTGGTTAATAATTAATTTTTAAGGGCATAGGCATAGCTCACTCATGTAAGAAGTGCCATGTATGTAATTTATTCCCCAGAAATGAAAATGCAAGGAATGAAGAAGGGAAGGAGAGAAAGTGGGAAGAGAGAGGGATGCAGGGAAGAAGGGAAGATGAAAAGAAGAAAAATACCTTCTCACTCCCTCTTCTGCAAAATCCACTCCAAGCAATGGTAGTAAAAACTCAGCTGAAAAGTAGTAGAAAGCAAGACTAAAATTGTAACATATACAACAATAACACGGACATCTGGCTGTCTTAGCCCAAGTATGAAATTATAGAACTTAGCAGACATGTTTAAATCTTACATTCTTAGATGCTTCTTCCAGAAATTAAAAGGATAATATTGTTTGTGTTAGCTTACATGGGATACATATAGAATTAGATATTAGGTTTGTTAGGAACAATTAATTGAGTTGATTAAAATAAAGAAGCTTCTGATCCATAAATATTCCTATCGGATTGCTGAATTTTGATGTCTACCTTTTATGAAGTAAATGTATATATTACCCACTTCCTGCAGGTGCTCTATCATAATTACTTGCAAAATCAGTTTCTAATCACTGAATTTTTAATTTCAAGTCTTCAAAAATGTCGCAAAGATAACTGAATTATTGGGACATTTGTTCCATGGAATCAAACAACTAAGAACCTACATTTTAAGCGCTTAAAATCGGAATGGATACAGACAACTGTACATGTAAATTGATATCTAGCAGAGCATGTTAGAAAGAGTAAATAAGAAATATATCTAACTAGAAGTAGTTGTTATATAAGAGGATACTGTTCAAATTCATAGAGCTTGGGTGAAAAGTAAATAGTGAGACAGACATTACTGATTGAATAGTTTGAGCTAAGTCACAGAGACTATAAAACATAAGGCATATTTTAAGAAATGCAAACAGTTAATTTGCATTTATATATATGATATGGAAAGAATGATATAAAATATGTGAGTAAAGACAAAGAATGGAGCCAAATAAGAAAGTCGTGGAGGTTTAAATAGCAGGCTTTTGGCTGAATGTGGTGGTTCATGCCTGTAACCCCCGCACTTTTGGAGTTCGAGGCTAGTGGATCACCAGAGGTCAAGAGTTCGAGATCAGCTTGGCTAGTACAGTGAAACCCTGTCTCTACTAAAAATACAAAAATCAACCGGGTGTGGTGGCACGAGTGTATAATCTTCGCTACTCTGCAGTCTGGCAGGAGAATCGCTTGAACCCCGGCGGCAGAGGTTGCAGTGAGTCGAGGTCACACCACTGCACTCCAGCCTGGGTGACAGAGCAAAACTCTGTCTCAAAATAAATATATAAATAAAAATAAAAAAATAAAATAGATAGCATGCTTTAAAATCAGGGCATTTTTCTACCCCAAATCAGACTCTGGAGATCTGAGAGCAGACCAGGGTTGTTTGTAAGACTTTTCAGAAGTACAAATAAAAACTTAGAATAATTTTCAAGCTGAGAGGGAAACTTTTATAAACATAAATGTGCATACACACATATATTTTAAAAATTTGCACACAGTAGGTAAGTAAATACAAATAAACATGTAGAATCCAATATCAAGATACCTTCCACTGGAAATGGGTTGAACTATGTCTTTTCTCGTGCTATTTTTTTTCTTTCTCTTCATTTTGTCCAGCCAGTCCTGACCTTGAATCTCATCCAATCCTTTGGACTGATCATTACGTACCCTGGCTTCTGCTTTCTTTCTTACTGATGAGCAAAATGACTGTATTTTCCACCTTTAGCTTTGAAGACTGACTCTTTTTCTTAAGTATTGGCTCTTGACCAACTCCTGGTTTTATTTTGGTATTTTTAAAATAATTACTGTATGATGTCTGAGCTATTAATAAAGAAATGTTCCCTGCAGTTTTATGATACAGTTGCAAGACCATGAGCTACAAAATTTCTAAGTACTAGTTCTAAATTATAGTTCTGCCATTAACTAGCTAGCAGCTTTATTTACAAAATGATTGTAATAAGGCAACCTATTAGGGTTCTATGGTAATTATGTAATATATTGTACAATTTTCTCAACAGTTTTCGCCATTTAAAAAGCACACACAGATCATACAAATACAACCTAGTTGTTTAAGTGAATAGTCCACATGCTTTACTCCAACCATAACAACTTTTCCTCCTTTTACTGGCCTCATGGTCTTTCTTTTCCCATGTTGAAACATGCTCGTATCTATCGATCTGAAATTAACACCAATTTCATTAATTAAAACATGGCATTTCCTTATTTACATGTTTTTTAACAATTATAATTAACAACTTTTAGACATAAATAAAAATATGAGAGATACATAAACCTAATACTTTTTCCCTGATACTACAGTAACAAGTATTTCTCTTCCATATATTGATAGAAAGCATTAAATGTATCAATACTTTATCTGGAGAAGGTTCATCCTACATTTAAAATACATTTCATTTTGAAACAATTCCCTATTACACATTCTTAATAAAAACTGTCCATGTTTGCTTGGTTTATAACTGTGTGTTCTATCTCTCACACAACTTTTGGAAGCACTGTTACAACCAATATTCAATATCTCTCACGGTTGTTGTCATACCTCCAACATACAGCCATTTCTCCTTTGGTTTTTTTTGTGGGTTTTTTTGGTCTGTTTTTTTTGGTCTGTTTTTTTCTCACCCTCACGGTCTCACAGTTTCTGGAAGCACTTATGTGAATACTTTGGCAAAATTGTGCTCACAGCACCAATTTCTGTTCCACCTAGTATGGTCATGTAAGTCATCATTGAACGACAACCATAGGAATACATCTTTTCCAAGGAAAGATTTTCTCAGTTCCACTTGAGCCTTTTTTTCTGTCAACTCCATCAATCAGCAGAGAGAGACTAGTCTCCTAGTCACAACAGCATAGCCAGTTAATAATAAGCCTGTTAATGACTCGAGACAAACACAGCTCCACCCTTTGCAGTTGAGCATGTTATTTACTCAAATCAAGCATTTTCTCATAAATAAAATAATGCCAGTACAACTGGGCATCATGAGGGAAAAAAAGTGTGGGAAGTATTCTAGTATCTGAAAATAGATTGTAGATATTTAATCTTGTTATCATTATCAGAGTCACAATAGGTAGAAGGGCAATTGCAGATGCAGTTTTGCACAGAAAGTGTTTTTCCTTCCCTCCTTCCATCCCTCCCTCCCTTCCTTCTTTCTTTCCTTCCTTCCTTCTTTCCTTCCTTTCTTCCTTCCTTTCTTCCTTCCTCCCTCCCTCTCTCCCTTCTTCCCTCCTTTCCTCCCTCCTCCCTCCTTTCCTTCCTTCCTTCCTTCCTCTTTCCTTTTTTTTTTCTTTTGCTAAGCATTTTTCTTCAGTAAACCCTGATTAAAACATAAGGTAGTGTAATTTGTATTATGCTTTCACTTGATCAGGAATACATTGTCTGTCTTTGGAGATTCTGTTCATAAACCAGTACTTTTAACCCGTAAGTGAAAGTGCAATCAAAGGTCTACAGGTTTCCTTACATACCAGTTTTGAGCCTAAGCAAGTCATAAATTGGAACTGTCTATATCCCTGTGAGAAAAACAGGTACTACAGTTACTTTCTTCATTTATTGAGGAAGTGATTGTCATAAACAGGGTCTTCACTTTTTTTATTCACACACTTTATGCATTATTTTGATGTAAGCATTTGAATTTCCTGCCCTGGAGAAAATATTTTAGTGCTTTATATCAATATATGGAAGGGAAATATTTACTCTGCTATGCATTTTTGTTTTATGTATCCCTCAGCACACAAAAAATACTTTTTATGATGTTTTTCCATTAATGTGTTTGTTTTAGGAAAGATGAAGTTCAGCAACCATTTTTCTTTCTGCTTTGATTCATATATTCTCTAAGGCTCTTGCTTCTTAATGTAAGGTGTATTGATATACTGATTTAATATAGCAACAGCCTTTATTGAGATATATCTCTGCAATGCCATTGGGAGCAATGAACCAGTTAAGACACTTGCAATATTAAAATCAATTAAAATTTAAAAAATGTTAAATTGCATGGTTATGATGGAATCAATTTGAAAAAATGGGTATTGAGCAATTAAGGAAGAAAAAATACATGGGAATTTCATGTTTTTCTTGCCTTTTCAGCCCAGAATATAATTTTCATGTAAGTACTACCAATGTCTTCTATTAAAGGCTGAAGTAAATTTTTCTCCAAAAGTGATGGCTTAACCTTCCACACCTATGTTTAATTATAGTTTTTAAGACTTTCAAATTTTAAATTGTCTAAGCCCCTGTTGCTAATTTTATATCTTAGGCACATTGACATTTGAGGGCACTAGGCTACAATGTAATGCATTAGTACAAGAGGAAAGGACAAATGCTATGCTCTAAATTATTGATAAAGATTTTAAAGGTGAAAGAGATGCAGCATAATGGGAAGAACTCCTATTTCCTTCTCTTTTCCTTCAGAAACTTCAAATATTTTAAAATGTTAACATTTCTCCGTAATAACTCCAAGTAATTATTAGTGTGAGTAGTAGATATGTACTTATTATATAATGGAATTTAAATAGATTATTTATGGGTGACTAATATTACACTGAAGGTGAAGGTGGGTGAATTTTTTTTAATGCTACTTAAAAACAGAGTACTTAAAAACACATGGAAAAGCAAGAGTACCTGAGAATATTTACAGTTATAAAAGTGTGTGGAGCCAGGCGCGGTGGCTCACGCCTGTAATCCCAGCACTTTGGGAGGCCGAGGCGGGCGGATCACAAGGTCAGGAGATCGAGACCACGGTGAAACCCCGTTTCTACTAAAAATACAAAAATTAGCCGGGCGCGGTGGCGGGCGCCTGTAGTCCCAGCTACTCAGGAGGCTGAGGCAGGAGAATGGCGTGAACCCGGGAGGCAGAGCTTGCAGTGAGCCGAGATTGCGCCACTGCACTCCAGCCTGGGCGACAGAGCAAGACTCTGTCTCCAAAAAAAAAAAAAAGTGTGTGGAGTGAAAGCCTACACAAACTGTAAAAGGGTAATTGAGTGTCTGTGTGTTGGGGCTGTTAGCAAAGTCATTCAAAGGAGTTTAGACCTCACCTAGAATTTCAGTCTTGTGTATGATTTAAATAATGAGAGGACAACATAGATGTAGATGTAGAATGGTCCTCAATGCTCTGCCATTATTAAAACATAGAATATGGTTTGCCTGTAAATTCTTCAAATTACATGGAGGATGCACCATTTATGGGAAGAGTTCCTAGTCAGTAAATTCCAGGCACAGTCATAAGAATCCCCCACATGCTCATTATGGTCGATTTTTTTTTTCTTCTCATTGTTGCAACTATAATCTGAAGATTGGTCCCTTCTCTTGAGGTTATAGTTAAGCATCTAGATGGCTTTGGACTTTAAAATCTTCAGTCTACTGTTATAATAACACATATGGAGGACATAGAGTGCTACTTATTCTATGTTTGCTGCAACTAAATTGGGAACGATAATTTGAAACAGTGCACGATCTGCCGATAGGAATCTGCTGTGTAGTGATTTCACCAGCAGTTAACAAACTTTTTGCTAGGACAACAGAAGTGTGGGGGAAAAAATGGAAAATAGGAATCTATTAGAAAAAAATTGGTTCTAGGTAATTATTGATAGATCCATGGAAGGGACAGGAAAAAGCATGTGATGAAGGACATAGGAATTTGAGATATGTAAAGGATAAAGGACAATGTCAATGATGGTTATAAGACAGTTCATAAGTATCGATTGCTGTGATGTGGACACTTAGGAGCTTAGTACCAAAATGTACAACTGATAACAAGATAAATATTAGCAGATGTCCTGAAAAGCATTTAAAAATATGGAAGTATATCTAAAAACACACCAAATGAGGAGGGGGAGCAGTGTATTCACTGATTTGAAGTTTATAGTCAAAAAGTAAAATGTGTCCAATTGATTCAGGATAAATGAATAGCCAAATAGTTAAGGACTATGTTTGGAGAATTAAAAACAATCAGATATTGGGAAAATTTAGAAGTATTACCAAAGAAGAATTAATATGGATTATCCCAGAACAATAGAATGCGTGAAAGAAACTATGAGAAACGAAATTTTTAAAAGGCACATGGGGGAGAATAAACAAGTCAGGTCAAAAGCTGCAATATCATTGACAGTTTAGGTCCTGAAAAAACATTCATTCTTTCTTTAAAAATAGAGAAGTTGGGGATGCTTTCTAAGATAATGAAAACTACTTAACAGTCAGCTGAATACTTGAATGCTTAATTTAGATTAGGGGACATAGTTGTTATTGTTTGTTTTCTATTTCTAATTTTCCCCTCTCCTTACAAACACAAGCATAGCTATAAGTCTACAATATGCAAAAGGCTTCAAAAAATAAACTTGTGTCTCAGCCTCCTGAGTAGCTGGGATTACGGGTGCACATCATCATGCTCGGCTAATTTTTGTATTTTTATTAGAGACAGGGTCTCAACATGTTGGCCAGGCCGGTCTTGAACTCCTGACCTCAGGTTATCTTGCCCGACTCAGCCTCCCAAAATGCTGGGATTACAGGTATGAGCCACTGTGCCTGGCCTGTATCTTTCTTTATCTGCTACGTCTGTTTACTTATAAGATCTGTTTGTACAGGTGCAATGTCCTATTTATCTTTCTCATCTAACCCTATTAGAGATATGACTTAGTGTATGCATTTACTTCAACGCCTGTTCAAGGCAGAAAGGACAGGTTAGAGAATGATAGAAAAGTGGCTGAAATATGCATATGTCAGCTCCTTATATTTTGTGCCCTCATTCTTGAAGCCCATGGAAAAGAATAATCTATTATGCATAAATTTCATTAATGACAACCTTATCACTCAAAGTCATTGCACTTTTACTCAACATAAAGGTAACATAAATATTTTACTTTTACTTAATATTAAGTAACTTTAATATTAAGTAATTTCACCTCTCTTATTTTACTCCATATTCTACAAGTATCCTGAGTTGTTGCTGTTTTTTTTGTTTTGTTTTGTTTTGGGTTTTTTTTGTTTTTTGTTTTTTGTTTTTTGGCTTTTTTACCTAGGCTGGAGTGCAATTACTTGATCACAGTTCACTATGACCTCGACCTCCAGGCTCAAGAGATTCTCCCACCTTAGCCTCACAAGTAGTTGAGACTACAGGTGCACACCACCATGGCCAGGTAATTCTTTTAGTTTTTTGCAGCCATCGAGGTCTCACTGTGTTGCCTAGGCTAGTCTTGAACTTCTGGCTCAAGTGATCCTCCCTCCTCATCCTCCCCCAGTGCTGAGATTGCAGGTATGAGCCAGTGTGCCTGGCCATAACCCTTCAGAGAAAACTTTTTGTATAAAACTTAAGAGAAAGAACAACATTAAATAAATACAACTGATGAAATTCCCTTGTTTCAAGCACACTGCTCATTAATGCCAAACAATGTCTATTGCTTAGCCACTGAAACTGTTAAGAAACAATTTTTTAGATTAATTTTATTCTCCACCCCTAAAGTAAATCTCATGAACCATTGTTGTTTGTCAAAATGGAAATAGCATGTAACGGCTCAAATCTAAAGCTTTACGAAACTATGCATTAACAAGTGATTGGCTGATTATAACTGTTTATAGCGCAGTAAACAATCTATTATAAAATCATCAATATATAACAAAGCTGTTTCAAAATGCTAAAGAAAGTGTTTAGCTTAAGTTAAGAAAATTTAGAATTTAATTCAAGACTTCATAGTTCCTTGGGGCTTTCATTATTTCATTATTCATTATTTATTTAATCATCGTACCCTAACGGCTTTATAAATTGGTGCAGTTTCAAAATCTCTAGTTACTCTAGGATTTTTAGCACTTGTTTTTGGTACAAGCCAACTTCGAAATTACTACGTATGGAAATAATTGGCAAAGACTTTATTTGTAAAACTGATGCAAGAGAACTTCTATTGTAAGATGGTCATGTTTAGCGGGGTCCCAGATTTTTTTCCCCTTCACTCTTAATGCAGCCTGACATTCCAAATGACTCCAATATTAAATCAACTGGTTAATAAATACTAGTAATTCACTTACAAAATTCAGCAACTATTTACATGATTACCTCTGAGTTTCTCAGGGACACTTTCTCCTGCCTCTCCCATATCTTAGAACAGGTTATTTATATCCAGAAAACACTGTACTAATTTCAAATTCTCAGTCTTTGTCATGATGTATCCAGCAGCCTTTTCTGCAGGAGGGCAGGAACCATTCCTCTCTTGTTTACCTCCATATACATGGCATAGGATGGGGTCTGTATCTCCATAAGTATTTATTAAATGACTTAACCTATGAACAAAGATATTTAACTATCTTCAAAAGTATTATGGTGAAAATAAAAGAACCCTATTATCTATATTATACACATCGTTGTGAGTGCTCGTCCTGCCATAAAAGCATCCTCTTTCCAGGGTTATACCACAATCTCTAAAAGAAAAAGTCTGTCCCTGATCTTTTGTTATCAGTTTTTGCCTCTCAAGGCCGCATTTTTTTATGATTTAATTGTTTTACTTTGTTGGCTACTATGAAAAAATGTTATCTAAAATAAACAGTTCTATTATGATTATTTATTATTATTATTATTATTATTATTATTATTTTGAGACTGAGTCTCGCTCTGTTGCCCAGGCTAGAGTGCAGAGGCATGATGTTGGCTGGCTGCAGCCTCAACCTCCTAGACTCAAGTGATCCTCCCTCGTCAGCCTCCCAAGTAGCTGGGACTATAGGTGTGCACCACCACGCCCAGCTAATTTCTGTACTTTTAGCAGAGGGGGGGTCTCACCATGTTGGCCAGGCTGGTCTGGAACACCTGGCCTCCTCAAGTGATCTGTTCTCTTCGGCCTCCCAAAGTGATGACTACAAACATGAGCCACCATATCCTGCCGAAACAGTTCTGTTTTTTCTGTTTGTCTGTTTGTTTTGTTTTGTTTTTTACTAAAGAGCTATACAATTCACATTATCCTGGTACAAAGCAAAATGTACTCTGGCTAACCTGAGCATTTCTAAACTGATATTGTGCCTTCCTTTAAACTCATTTGCCATGCTCCATTCACACTGAACTCTTCTTCCCAGCACCATGCCCCACTCGTTTTAGTCTTACGGCACTTGCCCTTACTTTTTTCCTCTAGGAGAAATTACCTTTCCCCTGTCTCCTGCCTCTTTTATTTTTGTCATTGAAACTTAATTATAAACCTTTAAGTGGAGGCTTTTTCTCATTTTGCAATACCTCTACTTCTCTTTCCGCCACATCCCTACATTCTGACTTTCTGCACACCATACTATAGTTTTTTTCTCTGACGTTTCATGTCAGTAAGTTTTCACTGTAAACCTTGCCTATATCATTTGGAGTCTCTTCTTCTCATCCTAAACGAGAGAATGCATGTTTTTCACCAGGTTCCACAAAATTTACTCAGAGAATGAAAAAATGAATGGAGACAAGGCTCGATGAATTAACAAATGTTAGTCTGAGTAAGCTTGTAACTTAACTTCCAAACAAGAACATTGCAGATGATGAAATGGAAGTATTATTTAATCATTTCACCGTGTCAAAAGGCATAAAATTGGGACTGCCTTGGGCTAACCCGATGGCCCTTGGAAAACTGGTAAATAGGATAACTTAAATTGTCAGTTCTAGAAAGTTTGAACTCTTGATGTGAAGAGTCCAGTTTTACACCATTCATAAAACATTAAATTCAACTTTAAGCATTTGATAAAAGTAGATTATTTTTTAAAGGGCTGAGTCACATACATACAAAGATAGATTTTTTTTGAAATCTGTGAATTAATACAGAAACCTATTCAAGACATGCAAACCTATCAGGCTTATCAGTTAAGACATGGAACATAGAGATTAAACAAACTAGATGTCACACATATACACTGTTACTATGTTTAGTTAAAACATTGTACTTGTTCTTAAGCTGTTTTATCAGATTATTTCATAGTTCCAACAGCATCATGTGGTATTAAATTCATACTTCTAGAAGGAATCCAGAGTTAATTTCACTGACACCATAACCTGAGAAGGAAAATTGTTCTAAAATAATTGAAAATTATTGGACACTGTCAATAAACAAGAGTAGGCAATTTAATGCCAGGATACTCAGACATCAAAGAGAAGAACAAGAGGAAAAAAAAAGAAAAGAAACCCAGAGACATTTATAACTATAGATGCTGAATTGGCAGCATCTGTTTCTGCCAGTTGCTCATCACTGACCAACGTACAAGACAAAATTGGAAACACAATTGATATTGATAGGTGCTAGTCGCTGAAGGGGAATTTTGCTGCTTGAAGTAAATGATAAAGAAATTAAGGGCACAGCCCTAAAAGTGTTACCTCATTACCTTCTGTAGTGCTATATACAATTTTACAGAAGAGTTGTCCTTTGACTTAGTGTGGTTGGGTGCCTTTCACATATGACTGAATGGAAATAATAGATTTTTCATTTTCAATTTATGAGTATTAGGATGGCATAAACTTCAAAGAAAAAAATATTCAGAAATATCACTCAATAGATAGGCTACTTATAAGTTAAAGGAGATGGTAATTATGACAAGAAAAATGTAGTCTGATTGAAAGATATAGGAGTGGTGTGAAGACGTCCATCCTAGAAGCATTTAAAGCCAGAGAGATAAACTTGCCCACAATGGTAATCAGTTGTCGCAGGAATCAAGAGCCAGGTGCTGTTTGGGCACTGAGAAGACACCAAATGGTGAAAAGACAAGACATACAAATGACTTCTGTGTTCAAATAGAAGAATAAAATAAGTAAATAATTAAAATAAAGAATGTGTCCTGCACACAAATAAGGGGTGAGGCAGTAAACATTTTAAAAAGAGCAGTCAGGAATAGGGTCAGTACAAAGCCGATATATGAACAAAATTCTCACTGAAAGAGATAAGGAAAACAACCAGGCAGAGAGTTGAGGCTTTCTAGGCAAAGGGAACAAGAAGTAACAAATCCATGTGGCAGATACAATCAAGTACTAGGTGAAATCAAGAAGTAAGCTGCCAGCCTGGGTGCAGAGAAGTGAAGGAGAATGTTTGCATTGTTTTTCACACTGCTATGAATATACTACTTGAAACTAGTAATTTATAAAGGATAGAGGTTTAATTGACTCACAGTTCTGCATGACTGAGGAGGCCTCAGGAAACTTACAATCATGGTGGAAGGGGAATCAGGCATGTCTTACATGGCAGCAGGTGAGAGAGTGTGAGCATGCAGGAAAAACTACCACTTATAAAACTCTCAGATCTCGTGAGAATTCACTAACTATCATAACAGCATGGGGGAAACTGCCCCATAATCCAGTCACTCCCCTCCCTCGACACATGAAGATTACAATTTGAGATGAGATTTGAGTGCGGACACAGAACCAAACCACATCAGAGAGAAAGGAAGTAGTTGATGAGGTCTTCAAGAAAGTTCAGAAACTGGATTTGGAACAGAATTGGAGTATTCCAACCAGAGTCCTGACAAAAGATTATGTGCTTTAATTCAAAATATTCCTCACTGCTGTGTTGAAAATTAAACATAGAATCTATGTTTTAAATAAGAAAAAAACAGAAACCACTAGAAAGTTTTTTGATCGCCCAGGAAAAGTGGAAATTTGCCTTACTAGATGATCTTGTTATACCAACCTTATTCTATATGGTGATTTTTATACATTGCTCTTTCCTCCTTGTTAACATTTTCTTTTGGAATTGTTGGATCTCTGGTCATTAATGAGATAGTATAATATTTATAGTTTCTTGTACTGCTTTCTTCTGGTTTTTCTATTATTATACAAGACATATAAAATTAGTTTCAGATTTTTTCTTTTTTATTTTCTGAAAGAATTTATTAAAGATTGGAGTGACTTTCTCAAGTCTTTTTGATAAAAGTCACTTCCGAAATCATCTGAATTTTTTATCCTCTTTGTGGAAATATTTTAAAGGCTTGAAAACAATTTCCTGTTTCATCCTGAGCCAGTTTTAGTAGGTTATAGTTTATAACATTTTAAGCATTTTATCTTATTTTAAATTTATTCACCCATTTTTACAGCATTCTTTTCATATATTTGATCTGTTTTACTTACAATCCTCCCTCTTTCCTACCTAATATTTTCTATTTATGTAAACATTTCTGTCTTATCAAAATTTTCTCTTGCCTATTCATCCATTTTCAAACTTTTATTCTGTTGAACATTTTTAACATATTTTCATATATATTAATAAATATTTTATCCTAGTTTATTGTTTTAATTTATGGGTTAATATTGTTTTTTTCTTTTTTCAAAATTATGTTAGATGTTTAGCTTACTAATATTTGGCCACTTTATTAAATAATCAAAAAATAATTTAGTTCTATTTCCATATTCACTGCATCCCACAGATTCAGATAATGCAATTCTAATTTCTACTGATTTCTAGTATGACTCGTTAAATATTTGAAATTAAAAATAACTTGTAGGCCATGTGTGATGGTTCACGTTTGTACTTCTAGCACTTTGAGAGGCTGAGGCGGGTGGATTGCTTGAATCCAGGCATTTGAGACCAGACTGGGCAACATGGCGAAACCCCATCTCTATAAATAAATAACTTAGTTTGTCTCATCCTAACGTATTCCAAATTAACATACACGTTAATACAAAAAAAATTTGCAAAATTTACAATGAGATACAACTATACATCTATACAAATGGCTTTTTAAAAAGAAAGAGACTATTGACATTATCAAGTTTTGGTGAGAATCCAGAGAAACTGGAAGTTCATACATCCTCGTGAAGAATAATAACTTTACAGTAACTTCAGAAAGAAGTTTGGCAGTTTATAACATAATCATACATGTGCCCTGTGATCCAGCCACTCTACTCCTAGATAGTAGTTGTACATTATTGGATGTAATTATAGAAATTATAAATAATTATTAATAGTATAAAGAAAAACATGTTTACATTAAAAAATTTAGTGGATTTTTTTGTTTGCTTCTTTTTGTTTTTTGAGATGGAGTCTTGCTCTGTCACCCAGGCTGGAGCGCAGTGCCATGATCTCAGCTCACTGCAATCTCCACCTCCTGGGTTCAAGCAATTATCCTGCATCAGCCTACCTAGTGAATAGCTGGGGTTACAGGCACCCACCACCATGCCTGGCTAATTTTTGTATTTTGGTAGAGACTGGGTTTGCCATATTGGCCAGGCTGGTTTCCAACTTCTGACCTCAAGTGATCCGCCCACCTCGACCTCCTAAAGTGCTGAGATTACAGGCTTGAGCCACCATGCCCTGCCTTTTAGTTAATTTTATAGTGGCATCATCCATCACCAAAAATTGGAAACAACAAAGAGATTTTGAAGGTGAATAGATAAGCAATCTGCAATTTATGACACAATAAAATATGACTCAGCAATAAAATGTGATAAACTGAATATTCAGACAACAAAATGATAAATAATTTTACTTATGCTGGTAAGGTAGCAAATTCAAAAGTCTAGATACTAAATTATTTTATTTATATGTCATTCTGGAAAGTCAAAACTATAGGAACAGAAAATGTCCTTGCGAACTGTGAAAGAGTATTGTTAGAGTGCATGCTTCAATTTGTTTTAGTTTTACAGTAATGGATTATTCAGGGTTCTTCAGAGGGACAGAACTAATAGGACAGACCTATATATGAAAGGAATTTTATTAAGGAGGATTGGCTCACAAGATCACAAGGCAAAGTCCCTTGTTTGGTCATCTGCAAGCTATTACCTATCATGGGACATAGAAAGAAGCCAGTAGTGGCTCAGTCCAAGTTCCAAAGCCTGAAAAGGACAGTAGTCAACACTGAAACCCTCAGTCTGTGGCCGAAGGCATGAGAGCCCATGGCAATCCACTGACATAAGTCCAAGAGTCCAAAGGTCGAAGAATCTGGAATCTCATGTTTAAGGGCAGGAGGAGCAGAAGGAAGCATTCAGCACCGGAGAGAGATGAAATCCAGAAGATTCAGCAAGCCAGCTTCTTCCACTTTCTTCTACCTGCTTTGTCCTAGTCATGCTGGCAGCCAATGGTGCCCACTCACATTGAGGGTGGGACTTCCTCCCCCTGTCCACTGACTCAAATGTCAGTCTCCTCTGGCAACACCCTCACAGATGCACCTAGAAACAATTCTTCACCAGCTATCTAGGCATTCTTCAATCCAATCAAGTTGACACCTAATATCAACCATCACAAGTAACTAATTACCTCGTTTTACATGATACCCGTTCTATCCATGATACTTATTTTCCCTAAACATTGATTTGGTCTGGTACTGGAAATATTACATCAGCTATCTTTGGTTTGTTTAAGCACCACATGGATCTAATACATATCTAATATATCCACCAGTGTACTACTGAGGTCACATGATCCAAGGTGAAGAAAAAAGAAACAAAATTTTCTTAAAGGATTCAAGAGATTGAAACTCAACACTCATACATAAATTGAAACCCAACACTCACACATAAATTGTGGTCACATGATCCAAGGTGAAGAAAAAAGAAACACAACTTTCTTAAAAGATTCAGGGGATTGAAACCCAACACTCACACATAAATTAGTATCTGATCACTTTCCCTAGACTGGAAACAGTAAACTATCCTGGTGCATTGGGTGGAAGACTACTCAAGAAGTTCCTCCCCAGTGGTGGAGTACTACACTAAGTACTGCTGAAGAGATTAAGTTAATCATTTGGATTTAGAATGAATCTACTCTATTTCTAAAGTCTAAATTCATAGAACTATGGACATTCTCAGATTCAAAGAATAATACAGCTAGAATCCCTTCTCTACATTACATTCACTTAGAGGGGTTGGGGGAAGGGACAATCTTGAGATGTACAGAAGAGTTTTTGTTTTTTTCTTTTCTTTTGGAGACAGATTCTTGCTCTGTAGCTCAGGCTGGAGTGCAGTGGCACCATCTCAGCTCACTGCAACATTGGACTCTCTGAGTCAAGCAATCCTTGTGCCTCAGCCTCCTGAGTAGCTGGGACCACAGGCGTGTGCCACCATACCCAGTTAATTTGTTGTATTTTTGTTATAGACAGGGTTTTGGCATGTTGCCCAGGCTTGTCTGGAACTCCTGAGTTTGGGCAATTCTCCCGAGTCACCTCCCAAAGTGCTGGGATTACAGGTATGAGCCACTGCACCTGGCTGAGATGTACAAGAGATATCTTGAGTGACTCTTGCAAGTAAGTGAGTTGCAGCCCACACAGCAGTCACTGAGTTCTTGTAATTTAAACATGTCCCAGAAAGGTAACAGAATCTCATTGAATGCGGCATTTTGGTTATCACTTATTTGTCAAAGCTTTCTTAGTAAATTCAGAAATTTAAAATTCTCAACAACTGTCTTTTCATATCTCATGTCATCCCCAAATGCTTTAAAGTTGTATGTGGTAGAGTGTAAGAATTGAGGGGGAATCAGTATATAGCCTTTTATTTTCAGGAATTTTATGTGTATCGTATAGTCTTCCATGCTGTACATATAAATACTACTTTTATTTCATCATTAAAATGACTATTTGTTGGTTATAATTCACTAGGTGAAAGTGATTCTCCTCGCACCTGTAAATGTTATTTAGTTTTACTCTGTTTTTTATTGCTAGAAAGATACATTATTGGTGAACCTATTAAAAACAATAGATCAAAAGAGAATGACGGTGACTAAACAATGAATATAGGCAGGAGAGTAAACAATGTCAGAAGGGATTTTTTTAATATTATAAGATCAAAAAGTAGATGACAAGATACTTAAATGTTTAATGTAAAAACTCTCTTAGGCAGTAGAATCTCATGGGCATTCACATGACAGCAGAGTAAATAGACAAGTTAGACTAGGAGAAGAAAGCAATTTTCCTTAAAAAATTTGAAAAAATACCAAAAAAAAAAAAGAAAAAAATACTGCTAATTTATTACCACTGTGAGAAGCTGTATTTTGGTTAACTTCTGAGTTTATCATATTCCTCTTGACTTGGTTTTGTAAAATAACAGTGAATACGTAACATTATATCAAAGCATAAAAAAAGTTTTCAAATCATTTACATCATGATGGGAGAACTCTGATGGTTCCTGGCAATCAGACTACATCTCCCTAGCATATTTATTTACCTATATAAAGTAGACGTAGGAATCGATTCTGAGGAGGGTAAGCACTGTGTTGCATCTGAGGCCTCTGACAAATCATAAAGGAAGCTATACTTGAGCAAGAAGAAATGAATCATTGGTTCAAGCACAGAAGTTTTCAAGGGACTTAGGGAGAATAAGATTTTTAAAGTGTGTTTCATCACGACTCAGTGTTCTACCTTTTTTCTATTAGGTCCATCATCTTTAGATGGGGAATTACTGAGGATGTGAACCCCGATGAATTCCTCAACATTTGCAGTGGTCTCAAATCTGATCCTCAGTATGGTCAGCCCTCAATTGAAGGAGATGAGAGTATCTGTAAGGTTTTCAGATTTTTCATGCTTGGTTACGAAATGGTAATTAGGCAGTCTTTTTTCTTTCAATGTATTGCAGGTGTGTAGGAATAACAAAATTGATGTCAATAGTCCTTACACTTAGAAAGAATATTGCTATAACTTCTAAGTCCACTGTGCCTATCAAATGACAAGGTTAACACAGAGCCGCTGCATCCTCCTCCACCTGGTTTCTATTCTTACTCACCGCAGCTTTTGCTCTGTCCCACCAGGATCTTGAAGCATAAGCTACAAACATAATTTTTCTTCGATCTAGGGAAATGAGTTGGTGATTTAGAATCCCACAAAAGTTATTCACTGGCGACTGGCAACCCCCTGGAGGATATAAACTTTCAGGCAGTTCAGATTTTTTGCTCCCGTGGGTGAACCAGCTTGAAAAGACAGTATTGTAAAGAAAGCTGCAAGTGGAAGAAAGCTGCAGAGACTGAGGGATTGATATGGAATCTTGCAAACGTAACCAAAGGGACCTACGTGCCATCCTAACACTGCCAGGCTGCAGAGTCATTTTTACCACAGGTGTCGCTATGAGATGATTTATTGTTGAATATTCTTAACATATTTTTCCACAATTGGAGAGAAAAGGGAAGAACACTCAATTAAGTTTCCTATTGGAATTGGAATATACTTTTCTTTAACTTTCACAAATCAAAGCAAATTGCATGTCATTAGCTAATACTAAGCAGCTAAGAGAAACAACATCTACATGTAAAGAGGGTAAATTGATAAAATCATTATGCCATAAAATTGGTGGAAAGGTCATAAGATCTAAGAGATGTTACAAACTTCATATGCTCTTTAAAACATATTTATTGAGGTATAATTGATATACAACAAACTGCACATATTTAAAGGGTTTGACAAGTTTGATAAGTTTTGACACATGTATACATCCATAAGGCATCACCAAGATAATAAATGTGTATATCAGCCCTCCAATTTTTGGCTTTTTTATAATTCAAGGCTATAAAATGCTTCCACTCATCCACCTAATTCCACTATGCCCCCAGAAAACCCTGGTCTGATATAGATATATAGATACATCAGATATATATATATATATCAGATATCTATATCTGTATATATATCATCTATATATAGATACATATATACACATACATAGGTAGATAGATACAAGATTCTAGATTTTTATATAAAAAGAATTATACAGTATAAACTCTTTTTGAGAGTGGGAGGAACTTGTCTTTTCACACAGTGTAATTACTTTAGAATTCATTAATATTTTATTATTTTTAACTGTGTGTTCTTATAATTTCTGAGTAGCGTTCCATTGTGTGGACGTGGCACAGGTTGATTATTAATCCTCCTACTGACCGACATATGGATGTTTCCAGTTTTTTTGGCTGCTAAAAAAAATTAGTAGCAAACATTTATGTCTAAGGTTTTTTATAGACATATATTATCTTTTATAGACATATATGTATCCTTTGGTAAATAAGGAGAGTGGAAACGGTCAGATCACAGGTAATACACGTGCTTAATTTTTAAGCAATTGTCAAATTGCTTTCCAAAGACGCGTATAATTTAATTCTCCATGAGCAAATGACTTCAGTCCCTCTACTTTTTATCAAAACTTGATAGAATTTTTATTTTTACTTTTAGCCATTTCAATATGTTTGAAGTATTACTATATTGTGGTTATAACTTTTATTTCTCTTGTGACTAATGATGTTAATTATCCACTCATGCTTACCTATCATCCATTTGTTTTTCTTTGTTGAAGCAGCTGTTCAAATTTGGTTCATATTTAATTTGATTTTCATTTTGTTATTGATTTTCACATATATGTATATTCAAGGTACATGTTCTTTATATCTTTTTATGCTCATAGTGTATTTCAAGAAGCAGAAGTTTTTCATTTGAAAACATCCAATGTATCAATTTATTATTTACTGTTTTATCAAAAATATTTCATTCTAAATCTATAATCCATTTCAAGTGAATTTTTGTATATAATCTGAGATATAAAATGAAGATCCTTTTATATGAACATGGATACTCAGTTATCCCAGAAGAATGTGTTAAAAAGATAAATTTTCTCCACTGCATTTATTTTTACACTCAATCTCAGCCAAAAAGCCGAGAAGCTACCCACTCCATTTATTTTTTAAATGAATTATCCATTTAAGTGTTAGTCTATTTTTGAAATACAATTTCAACATTTATTTTAAAGGGTACAAGTACAGATGTGTGACATCAGTATATTGCATGACTTGAGGTTTGGGCTACAAATGATCCCTTCATCCTGGCAGTAAGTATAGTACCCAATAGGTGGTTTTCAGCTCATGGCCCTCTCCCTCCATCCACTGTACAGTAGTCCCCAAAGTCTATTGTTCCCATCCCAACGTATATATACGTGTATTCAGTGTTTAGCTCCCGCTTATGAGTGAGAACATTCAGTATTTGATTTTCTGTTTCTGCATTCATTCACTTAAGGTAATGACTTCCAGCTGCATCCACGTTCCCGTAAAGGACATGATCTCCTTGTTTTAGATGGCTGCATAGTATTCCACAGTGTGTATCTACCACATTTTCTTTAACCAATCCACTGGTGATGGGCGCCTAGGTGGCCTCCGTGTCTTTGCTATTGCAAAGTGCTGTGATGAACATGCTAGCACATGTGTATTTTTGATAGAAAAATTTGTTTTCTTATGAATATATTTCCAGCAGTAGAATTCCTGGGTTGAATAGCAGTTCTGTTTAAGTTCTATGAGAAATCTACAAACTGCTTACACAGCGATCAAACTAGTTTGCATTCCCACCAACTGTGTATAAGTCTTTCCTTTTCTCCATGGTCTTGCCAACATCTGTTATTGTTTGACTTTTTATTAATAGCCATTCTGACTAGTGTAAGATGGAATTTCATTGTGCTTTTGATTTGCATTTCCATGATATTAGTGATGTTGAGCATTTTTTCATGTTTGTTGACCGACTGTCTGTCTTCTTTTGAGACATGTCTGTTCATGTCCTTTGTGCTTTTTTAATTGGATTATTTACTTATTGCGTATCGATTTATTTAAGTTCCTTATAGATTCTCGATATTAGACCTTTGTCAGACACTTAGTTTTCAAATATTTTCTTCAATTCTGAGGGTTTTCTGTTTACTCTGTTGATAGTTTCCTTTGATGTTCCACAGCTCTTTAGTTTAGTTAGGTCTCACTTGTCAGTTTTTGTTTTCATTGCAATTGTTTTGGGGACTTAGTCATAAATTCCTTGCCAAGGCCAAGATCAAAAAGCTTTTCCTTCATTTTCTTCTAGGATTCTTATAGTTTGAGGTATTATATTTAAATATTTGATTCATAGTGAGTTATGTACATGTACATAGTGAGTTATGTTAATGTACATAATGTGAGAGGTAGGGGTCCAGTTTCATTCCTCCGCATATGGCTAGCCAGCTAGCCCAGTACCAGTTGTTGAATAGAGGGTCCTTTCTCCATTGCTTAATTGTGTTGACTTTGCCAAAGATCACATGGGTATGTATGTATAGATTTATTTCTGCATTCTTTACTTTCCATTGTTCTATCTTTGTTTTTGTATGAGTACCATGCTGCTTTGGTTACTGTAGTTTAGTTCAAAGTCATATAATGTGAAGTCTCCACATTTTCAAAGAACACTAATGTGTTTTTTCTGCTGAAGTTTGTTTTGGCTATTTGGGCTCTTTTTTAGTTCCATATGAATTTTAGAATAGATTTTTCTAATTCTGTGAAAAATGACATTGGTGTTTTCATAGGGATAGTGTTGAATCTGTAAATTGCTTTGGGCATTTAAACAGTATTGATTCTACCAATCCCTGAGTATAGACTATGTTTCCATTGATGTGTGTCATCTGTAATTTCTTTCAGCAGTGTTTTGTCATTCCCCTTATAGATACCTTTTTCCGTCTTGTTTAGCCATACTCTTAGGTGTTTCATTTATTTATGGCTATTGCAACTAGGATTGTGTTCTTGATTTGATTGCCAGCTAGAATGTTGTTGGTATACAGAAATGCTACCGATTTTTGTACATTGATTTTGTATCCTGAAACTTGACTGAATTTGTTTATCAATTCCAGGAGCTTTTTGACAGAGTATTTAAGGTTTTCTATAAATGGAATTGTATCATCAGCAAAGAGAGATAGATGTGTTCTTCAGTTCCTATTTAGATGTTTTTAATTCTCCTTTCTGGTTTCTCTGGCTAGGACATTCAATATGTTCTTAAATAGGAGAGGTGACAGTAGGCATCCTTGTCTTGTTCCAGTTCTCAAGCAAAATGCTTACAGCTATTGCCCATTCAGTGTGATGTTGGCTGTGACTTTGTCATAGATGGATTTTATAATGTTTAGGTATTTTCCTTTGATGCCTAGTCTGTAAAGAGTTTTTATCATGAATCAGCTATGCATTTTTTTGAAGACTTTTTCTTGTCTATTGAGATGCTCATGTCATTTTGGGTTTTGAGTCTGTTTATATGGTGTATCACATATATTTATTTTTGTATGGTGAACCAACCTTCCATACCAGGAACGAAGCCTTCTTGATTGTGGTGAATTTATTGATGTACTGCTGGATTTGTTTTGCTGTATTTTGTTGAGGATTTTTTCATCTATATTCATCAAGAATTTTCACCTGAAGTTTTTGTTTCTTTATGTCGTCTCTGCCAAATTTTGGTATCAGGATGATGCTGGCTTTGTCAAACGAGGGGAGTAGCAGCCTCTTTTCATCAATTTTTTGGAATAGTTTCAGTAGAGGTGCTATCAGTTCTTCTTTGTACATCTGGCAAAATTCAGCTATGAATTCATCTAATTTAAAGCTATTTTTAGTTCGTAGATTTTCCATTACTGATTCAATTTCAGAACTTGTTACTGGTGTGTTCAAAATTTGGTAGAGACAACAAAAAACCAAAACTTAAGGTGAATATTCCTGATGAATATAGATGCAAAACTTCTCAACAAAATACAGCAAACCAAATCCAGCAGTACATGAATAAGTTAATTCACCACGATCAAGAAGGCTTTATTTCTGGGATGCAAGGTTGGTTCAACATACAAAAATAAATATATGTGATTCACCACATAAACAGAATCAAAAACCAAAACCACTTGATCATCTCAATAGAAAAAACCTTTGACAAAATGCAGTCTATTCATAATAATAATTCTTTGCTTCGATTTTTACTTTCTTCCTGGTTCAATCTTGGAGTATTGTTTGTTTCCAGGAATGTATCCACATTCTCCAGATTTTCTAATTTTTGTATGCCGTGGTGTTTGTAATAGTCTCTGAGGAGCTCGGTATTTCTGCGGGATTGTTTTTAATGTCATCTTTTTTCTTTCTGATTCTGCTTATTTGGATCTTTTTTTCTCTTTGTTAATCTAACTAACAGCCAATCGATCTTACATATTCTTTTGAATAACCAATTCTTGGTTTTATTGATCTTTTGTATGAACTTTTGGGTATAAATTTCATTCAGTTATCTGATTTTAGGTATTTAGTTTTTTCTACCAGTTTGGGGTTGGATTGTTCTTTTTCATTTTCTAGTTACTATAGGTGTGATGTTAGTTTGTTAATTTGAAATCCTTCTAAATTATTTAAGATGTTTAACACTGCAAACTTTCCTCTTAACACTGCTTTTGCTGCATCCCAGATATTTTGGTAAATTGTGTCTCTATTTTTTTTTTTTTTGTTAATTCCAAAGAAATTTTTGATTTCTGCCTTTACTTTATTGTTCACCCAAGGTTGTTTAGAAAGCAAGTTGTTTAATGTTCATGTTTCTGTGTAGTTTCAAGAGATCTTCTTGGTATTTATTTCTATTCTTATTTTACTGTGATCTGAGAATGTGCCTGATATTATTTCAATTTTAAAAATGTATTGAGATGTGCTTTGTTGCTGAGTTTGTAGTTAGTCTTAGAATTAGAATGTGTTCCATGTGCAGAGGAGAAGAAGGTATATTATCTGGCTGTTGGGTGGAGCATTCTGTTGATGTCTCTTAGGTCCAGTTGGTCAAATGTTGAGTTTAAGTCCATAATTTTTTTGTTCATTTTCTACCTGGCTGATCTGTCTAAGGCTGTCAGTAAGGTGTTGAAGTCCCCCACAATTATTGTGTGGCTCAGTCTTTTTGTAGGTTAAAAAGGTTTTATGAATCTAGGTGCTCTAGTGTTTAGTGAATATATATTTAGGATAGCTAAGTCTTCTTGTTGAATTAAACCCTCCATCATTATGTAATGCCCTTCTTTTGATCTGTCATTGTGTTGTTGGCTGTTTGTTTTGTAGACTCGGCTGTGTAATTTCTTTATCTTGTTTATGGGCTATATGCTTGAGTTCATTTTTGTGGTAGCAGACTCTGATTTTTATTTTCATGTTTAGCACCCCCTTGGACCTTATAAGTCTGATCTGGCAGTAACAAATTCCCTTAGTATTTGTATGTCTAAATAGAATTTTATATCTCCTTTGCTTATGAATCCTAGCTTGGAGGTTTATTACTCTGTTCTCACACTGCTGATAATGACATACCTGAGACCGGGCAATTTAAAAAGAAAAAGAGGTTTATTGGGCTCACAGTTCCACATAGCTGTGGAGGCCTCACAATTATGTCAGAAGGCAAAGGAGGAGCAAAGTCACGTCTTACATGGTAGCAGGCAAGAGACAGTATGCAAGGGAACTCCCCTTTATGAAACCATTAGATCTCATGAGACTTATTCACTCTCACAATAATAGAATGGGAAAGACCTGTCCCCATGATTCCATTAGCTCTCATTGGGTCCCTCCCACAACATGTGGTAATTATGGGACCTACAGTCCCCATGTGTCGAGGGAAGGAGGGAGGTGCTTGGATCGTGGGGACAGTTTTCCCCATGCTCTTCTTGTGATAGTGAGTTCTCATGAGATCTGATGGTTTTATAAGCATCTGGCATTTCCCCTGCTTGCACTTCTGTCTCTTCCCACCTTGTGAAGAAGGTGCCTGCTTCCCCTTCTGCCATGATTGTAAGTCTCCTGAGGCCTCCACAGCCATGTGGAATGGTAAGTCAATTAATCTTTTCTTTATAAATTACCCAGTCTCAGGCAGTATATTTACAGCAGAGTGAAAACAGACTAATACAGTTTCCCCTGTAGGTGACCTATTCTGCCTTCAAGATTTTGCCTTTTGCATTGATGTCGGTGATTCTGTTGACTATGTGCCTTAGGGACAGTCATCTTGTATAGCATTCTGCAGGGGGTGTATGCATTTCTTAAATTTGATTGCTTCTCTTTCTAGCAAGTTTAAGGAAATTTTCATGAACTATATTCTCAAATATGCCTTCCAAGTTGCTTACTCTCTTCTTCTCTTTCAGGAATGCCAATGAGTCCTAGATTTGGTTTCTTCACATAATTTCATATTTCATGGAGGTTTTGCTCACTTTCAAAAATTCTTTTTTTCTTTTTTGTCTGTGTTGATTCAAAGAGCCAGTCTTCAAACTCTTAGATACTTTCCTAAGTTTGGCCTATTCTGCTGTTAATGGTTTTGATTGTATTACGAAGTCCTTAAATTTTGGTGTCATAATTTGGGCTTTGTTCCAGAGGTGGTACTTGAGAGGGTGTGGCTGGAAGATAAGTTTCTACTTAGCCACATGGCTCTTCTGTGTTTTGTTGTATTGGTGGTATTGCTATGGTGGGCGAGGAGAGATATAACCCCCTCACCTGGTTTACTCCTTGGCTTGGAGAAGCCCCCTCCAATCTCTGGTTCCGTGCTCACATTTCCACTGTTAGGTGTTCTGGGCCATGGGGCTTTCTCAGAGTCATGGTAATGAAACAAGAAAGGTTCCCTTGTCCCCTTCCAAGGGTGTGTGACAGGGGTGTGACTCACTCATTCAGTGCCCCACTGCTCACACCTGTAGGAGAGCATACAGACAGGAAGGCTGTGGGACTCCGACCCCATGGCAGCATCTAGGGGCTCACGTCTGCAGCTGAAATCCCACTGGGTATGTGTTACAGGGTGCTCTTTCAGTTTAGCCATCTGTAGGCAGCTTGTGTTAGCTCAATTAGAACCCTGCCTTATTGCAAGGACAAAGAGCACTTTTTGTATCCCGGGTTCTTGCCCTGGTGTACCAGAATAATTGGATCACACATAGGCTTGGAGAATGAGTGCAAGGTTGTATTGAGTAGAAGTAACTCTCGGCAGTGGCGGAGCCAGAAGGGAGATGGCTTTCCCCCGGAGCCAGGCCACTCGGTGACCCGGGCTCTCCTCCAGCTGCCCCAACCAAACTCAGTGTGGCTGTGCTAGTCGGTGGCCTGCCAGTATGCCGGTGCCTGTCCATGCATTCCTCTCGACATCCAGTCACCTATGTGTTTCTCCGCTGATGTGCTCCTCTTGACGTCCAGCTCCCTGTGTGTGCGCCTGCTAGGGTCTCAGAGTTTTTATAGGCACAGGATGGGGGCATGACAGACTAGGGGGGTCTTGGGAAATGCAACATTTGGGCAGGAAAACAAAAATGCCCGTCCTCACATAAGTCCATGGGCACAGGCCCGGGGGTGGAGCTCTAGCCAGGGACCACACCCCTTTCCCTCTTTTGTATCATTTAAAGGGACCACGCCCTTTTCTTCCATATCAGTTGGCAGACAGGCCATACGCTGTTTCCTTCCCAGACCAGTCTTGCTGATGGAGACACACCCTACTTCCCTGCAGGTCCTTGAACCCATGTTTCTCACCCCTCTCAGTGTTCTGACAGTGAGAACTTCCCCCATTGCTTGGGAACTGCTCAAGCTGGTGAATCCTGCCCGTCTTGGTGCAGCAACATTGGGTATAACCGCCCAATCTGCAATATGGGTATCTCCCAGGGGTTCGGGGCTATACTTGCCAACAGAGTTCAGGCAGAAGTGAGGTGTTGTGCTGGATACCCATGCAGGCATTGCCTGCCTGGCTATGAGCAGTGGGAGGGGGATCGAGTCACCAGCTCCAGTGTCTAGGTTCTTCCTGAAGGAACAGAGAGCTGTGTCCACTGGATGAATTCAGGCTGAAGCAGGGCTGCTCTGCTGGAAGCTGGCTCCGAGTTTTGTCTGGTGTAGGAGTGCGGGACAATCTTACTAATCCCAGGCACCGCATTGGCAGCCTCTGTGGGGGTTATGGTAGATGGCAGCAGACTGCTGTGGGGTCCATGGCCTGTAGGGGTCTCTGTGGATTTGAATGTTGCTTCTGTAATAACTCCAGGTGGCTTTCGGTATCAGTCTAGAGACCTGTGGGCTGCATGGGGATTCTCTTATTTCCAGGATTGCACACATCCCTCTAGGAGGTGTCGGTTCCCTGGGGTCTCTTACTCACTTACCCCTTCTCAGCTGAGAAGCTTCCCTGGCTCCATGCCCAGCCCACATGGGCTGTTGTCTGTGTTTTCCCGCTCCCTAAATGGAGCCCGACACAGTTTTTCGGTGACAGGCTTCCAGAGTCAGTGTTTACTTGCCACTCTATTTCCTCACAGTGACACGGCACACGTGACCTGGCTCTAGTTCGCTATCTTGGCCCCTTCCCTTGTGGTAGTCTATTTCTTTATTCTGTTCCTTTGATCTACTCATCTGTTTCAACACCCACATCTTACTGTCTTGATTACTGTAGAATTATAAGTATTGGAATCAAGTAGTGCCATCTCTAATAATTTTCTTGCTTTTCAAACGTCTTTTAATTAATTTAGGTTTCTGCATTTCCATTTAGATTTTGGAAGCAGATAATCAATATATCTTTTTGTTGTTGTTGTTAAAAAAAAAGAGCCTGCTGGATTTTTTTTATTGCACTGAAACTATAGATCATTGTGGGAAGAATTGAAATATCTTTGATAGTGAGTTTGCTGAACCACACAAAGGTGTATCGGTCCACTTACTAGTTGTTCTTTAACTTCTCTAAACAATCATATAGCGATCCCAAATAATTAGTGAGATGTATCTTTATATTCATATTTTCAATATGCTGCTGAATGATAATTTTGTATTTCAATTGTTGGTTGCTTGTTGCTAATATACATAAATAAAATTATTGCCATATATTGACAGCAATCTTGCTAGACTGTCTTCTTACTTATAGTAGCTTACTGTAGAAGCCATCATACTTTTAATATAAACAGATACTGAACAAAAACTTTCTTTTTCTAGATTTACTTTTGACATTATTATTTTTGTTCTTTTGTTAAGACAGTATTACAAAGAAATAAGTGTGGGCATCCATATGTTTTTTTATCTTAGGTGAAAAGCACCCAGTCTTTGGTATAATTTGCCTGTAGAAATTTTGAAAATGTCCTTTATCGGTTGAGGAAAATGCTTCTAATCCTAGTTTGCTGAGTTTTTATTAAGAATTCTTATTAGATTTATTCAGTTTTTTTTCATCTATGTTGACATTTTAATGGCATGCACGTCTGTTTTAAAACACTGAGATTTTAAAGGTGTATTATGTCATCATAATCTAGATTATTTTGACTAGGTAGACCTGATTTTTGCTTATTTGTTTCAAAAATATTGCTCATAAAGAAGATATTTTGCTGTAAGAGGGCAAAAATCTGTCTTGCCCTATAGATTAAAATTTAATTCGTATGTAACTGTGTATGCCGTTCATTTAAGAGCAGTAGTTTCCCTTAACCATTTTTTTCTAAGTATATTTCTTCTGCTGTGCTATTATGCTTAACAGGAAGTCATGCTGATAGATCTATTTGTTCTTCTTGGAATTACAAAATTTTAGCTTTCAAAAGTTTTGGAAAAGCTGGGAAAATATATCAAAATAATAATGATATTAGCAATAATTACACTAATAGCAGTTATGACTGTATTTGCTATTATAAATGACGAACCTGAAATGTGTTAAGTCAAAACAGATTGTCTGTATACTTGGGATAGCTCTGCTAATAAGAACATATGGCTAAGCTTTGCTCTGCAAATAAGTGTTAATCTTTAAAGGATTATTCTATGGCCTTTAAAGAAAACCTTAAAAGTTAAATTTAAATGTTCAACATACAATATATTTGTACTAAAAAAATCACCAAATATATTGATGATTTAAGGTTGTTGCAATTAATTGTATTGAATCAATCAGCTTTCAATATTACGAATTATGCATCTTTGGAAAGAAATGAATACTGACTTTTTAAAAAGACACTTTTGTTTCTATTAGAAAATAGAAACCTTTTCTTTTTTTAAATGTCCTACTGGTGCCAACCCAAGGATTCTGCTTCTCCGTCAAAAAAAAAAAAAAAAATAGATATGAAAAGATTGTTAGTTTTGTTAGTTGTAAACCTCCTGAAAATCGCGGATAAGGGTTAGGGTGTTCATTGTATCATCAAATCAAATCCATCTTATATATGTGCAGAATAGGTGAACAGACTACATGCTTTTCCACTACATTTCTTCTATATCCTCCCTTTTGTGACAATGAAACAGACCTAGAGAAAAGCACCAATCACCTCTTAGGTATTTATGAACAACCAATCACTTCTTGTTAACATAATGTAAAGTATGTGGTCTTCTAGTCAGAAGTGACACTATTTTAATAGTATCACAATTTGCCCCAGATACCTTGGACTTTTGGTAATAAGACATTATAAAATATGCTAGTGAGTTACCTCTCTGTCTTTGGGAAATTGAGTGAAAAGCAGTTCACAGCTGCACTTCTCTGCATAAAGACTCAGAAGGCAAAAGAGTTCAAATATAACCTCATTAAATAAGACAGCAAGTCTAAGTGGCATACAAAGCTATTAAACAAACTAGATTGGTCCATAATAATAAGAAACATATTTCACATCTGTTGCACAGTACAGAGCTTTTAACAAGTAATAGGCATAACGTACTGGAAAATAGTTGCTATTCCCCATCAGTATATCATTGTCAATGGTAGTGCTGTCTCAAAAGAAGCACTTATCTCATACGCTTTATTGCTTGATAGCTTGCTGATTGCTTTTACAAAGCAATAAATTGATGGCCTGATTCAGCACTGACATTAGGTTATGTTCATTTTCAGTGATTGATGCCTTGAATTAGAACTCTTGTATTTTTCTCCGCTTTTGAATATGAAATTCTAAACAGGCCTGTCTGATGTCACAAATAAGGCAATATAACTGATGCCAAATGAGCTATATTTATTCATTTAAATAACTAACTGGCTCTTCACTTTAATAAAATTTTCATAATTTATGTCTTAATGTCTCCATTTCAAATTAAATTGTCTAGCCAAATTAAAAAAATGCCTTGTAAAAATAAGGTATATATTTTAAATTGCAATTTCAAAGCAGATGCAGGGTAGCATGCAAAATCAGAGTATATAAATTATTAATAAATAAATTAGATAAATTAAATAATTTAACTACTTCAAATTTAAAAGATGAAATCTATTTATTATTTTCCATTAACAGAAATAATTGTTTGATTTTGTAATTTTAAAATAGTAATGAAATTACAAAGGTAAAAATAGGTATGAAAGAAAGAAAATCAGATATCAAATATATTTTAAACTCCATATTTCAAATCCCAAGTAATGTGACATATAATTAAAAAATCTCTAAAGACTAGTGGCTCTTGACTGGGCACAATTTTACACCCAGGGATCATTTAGCAATGTCTGGAGACTTTCTTTTTTCTTTCTTTTTTCTTTTTTTTTTTTTTTTTTTGAGATAGAGTCTTGCTCGCCCAGGCTGGAGTATAGTGGCCTGATCTTGGCTCACTGCAACCTCTTCCTCACAGTTTCAAGCAATTCTCCTGCCTCAGCCTCCCAAGTAGCTGGGATTACAGGCATGCACTACCACACCTGGCTAATTTTTTGTTGTTGAGTAGAGAAAGGGTTTCCCCATGTTGGCCAGGCTAGTCTGGAACTCCTGACCTCAAGTGATACTACCACCTCGGCCTCCCAAAGTGCTGGGATTACAGGCATGAGCCCCTGTGCCCGACCTCTGGAGACATTTTTGGTTGGCACAATTGGAGCACTGCAGTCAATGGGTGGCAGCCAGGGGTGATGCTAAACATCTAATATGAACAATTGTGAGACCCCAAAAGTTAATAGCGCTGAGGTTGAGACAACTTTCTCTAAATACTTCAGTAAGCTATATAATGAGGCTCCCAGTTTGTCAGTCCCCTTATTCTGTTAAAATAAAGTATCTTCTCAAGATATATCTATCCTGTCCATTTAGATTTGCTCTGTGTCTGTCTGTATGAGCTCCTTCCCTCATCAACAAAATAAAACTGTGTCCTACAATCATGGACATATAACAGGTAGGTAGAATAGGGAATGGATTGAAAGGGATGATATAAGTCATGTAAAGTCTAGCAAATTGGGTACTACTGAAGAGCAAAATGGTATCAGATAAATTAAAAAATGGGTAGCTCACAGGAGTAAATGATTTGTGCTGTGCTTATGACACTGCTAATTTGATGATTAAAGTTGGACTATGTGTATGAAAGAAAACAACATTTCAGACAAAGCTTTTACACCTATATTAAAATATTTGTTAATCTGTAATTAGATGTGAGAGCACTTGTAGTAACACTCTTCTTGTTTTTTTAAAATTGTCTCATGTATTATTTTACACTAGTGTGAGAACAGAATAAGTTTGTGTGGTGTGTGTTTGTGTATGTAAAAGACAGAAAGAGAAAGGAACATGTAGTATTAGGTATGTTATAGTTGACTTATTTATGGAAGTAGAAAGTAGAAGAGAACTTAAATAGAACAAGCAATATTTCTAATATAGCACAATCAAATAATATTTTATTTTAAATAAAGACCAAAAACAGCAACTCAGTTGACTTGCAATTGATAAGAGGTCTTCATTTTTTTCACATGTCTGAGAATTTAGATTACATAATGAGATGCAGTAAAATGCTGAAACAATGCTCAAACAAGACAGATTTAATAGTCAAAGTTATATTTGAAACCCCATATTTTCTGTTTCTTGCTCTTACTTGCATAATTTCTAATTCCCACCTACATATTTCTTATGTGCATACGCAAACATTTAAAAAATAGATTGTAAGAAATGGAGCTTCTGAGAAAAAAATAGTGTTTTTAAATTGTTATGACCACTAAAATGCCTTACTAAAATATATAGCAATTTTCATTCTCACTCATAAGATTGCAATTACATTGATAACGAACATTTCAGGATATATAATGAGCTGATTAGTTAATCAAAAGTCATTGATTTTTTTTAGATTATTTTTTAACTTGCTCATTTATGTAGTCTTGAACATTAGAGCATTCTAGACATTTACCATTACTGTGCTCAACACTAGAGATAAAAAGATAAAAATACACCAACTGTCTTCAAACATCTCAACTGTAAACAAATTAGTGATTATGTTTAATAATGTAATTGTAATTTCATGGTAAGTCCTGATTTTCCTCTCTTATTGTTTGCTGACCCATGATGCAATATTCACAAAACTATCAAATCGCTTTCTGAAGACACATGTGGAAATGAACATATATATATATATATCTCATATATATGATCACTGAACCTTACATGATATTAATCTTTATGAAAAATATAATTATAAAATACTTGTTTATTCATCAGAAATATTTACAATTTATGACATCTAGAAGAATTTAATTATGGATCCTTGATTAGATTGATGGATAATATTTTCTAGTAACTAGAAGTGGATTTGTATTTCAGTACTGCAACTTACCATTACTGAGCTAGTCAACAACATTTTATCATTAAACTTCCGTTGTCTACTTTATAAAATAAACCAAACACTTTTGCATAAATTAAATGATGGGTTTACTTGAGATAACACATGTTGAAGAAGTTAACACATTTCCTGTCATTAAATTCTTAACAAATAGGTAAGTTGCATGTTCATAGATAGAATACTTAAATGATTAAAAGATATCCTTAGCTGTGGTGCGGCTTCATGGGAAAAAAAAGTCTAAGAACATGTCTGAAGCATTATTATAATGTTCCCAAGGCCTGTAAATATTGTAATGGCATTATAAATGCTGCACATTCATAACATTGTATTAATGCACATGGTATTAAGGAAAGGATGTCATAGTACACTACTCATAGGAAATTATTATGTGCCAAGAATTGGTGGATACTTTTTATAACGTTATAACAAACAACAACAAAAAAAGGCATCCGCCTCTGGGAGGCTTTATAGTCTGTTTTTACCCGTGGTAGTCAGTAGGACTGATGGCAGACTCCTGTGGACCTGATGGACATGGAGATTATAGTAGCCTTCAGTAAATAGTTCTTTAAATACGTTACAAAACCCTAAACCCTCCAAGTGTGCCCCTGTCAGTGACCCAGCTGCAGAAGACTATAAAGAGGTAGTGAAGGCTTTAATATTTCCTCCTGCCCCCAGGAGTTTGTCATCACTCCGAATGCCACAGATAATGTATCCCTGAAGAGGAAGGGTAAGCTGTCTTGCGTATCATATCTAACTCCTCCAACACATGGAAAATTTGGGGGTTCCATTAAAAATCTATTTGCAGATGAGAGCCAAAGATGATTTGTCCCACTGTGAATGCCCTGTGAGAGTGACTTATCGGAATAGATGTTTCCTAGAGCAAATAAAACCAGAGGGAGATCATGAGTGGCTTGACTTTCTATTTTTTGTGAATATGTTCTTTCCATTTCTAAAGTGAAATATATAAATGTTCTTAACATTACTATCTTATACATAGAGAAATATAATATGTATAAGATATATCTTGAATTGTATATTTTGGTGGCCAAGTTTATCTTAAACTATAGTATGATGGATTAAATATCACACTCACAGTTAGGCTTCCTTTGAACCTAGTAGTAAAACATAGATATGTGGCAGAGTGTATTTTTAAATTAGCGCTTAGGCAACTTTGTTATCAATAATATCAAATTCACATCATTAGATATTTTCTCTTACATGCACAAAAAACAGATACAGTATTAATGTAAAGTATGCAAGTAAATGAGGAAGAATAAGCAAATGGGATGCAAATAGAGAATGGACTTATAGGCATATTCACTCTGGCAGAAAAGAAAATAAAAGAGAAGCAAGGCACAGATGGAAGTGAAAGATGCCTTGCTGTGTCTGCTGAGACCTTCTCATAGTCTAGGACGACACGCCTGCACAAAACAGTTGATCAATACTCTAAACAAACTCTAACATGGTCTCAAATACAGCTTTCTCCAAGAATGCCCAAGTTCAAGGTGACCGTTCATGTCTCTGAATTCTCTTATCACTTTCTACCTCCTTTGTGTCACATACCATAATCTACTTTATAATTACTTTTGTACATTTTTCTGTCATCTCACCTACACTGCGATCACTATGGGAGCAGTCTTTGAATTTTTCATCATTTCATTCCCTCAATCCTCAAACAGAACACTTTGACCGCAGTGGACTGTTAACACTGTTGAGTAAGTGGATAATAAGGATTGAATAGGTGGAAGGATTTATTCTTGAAACATTTTGAGTATTGGTACGAGTTGGGAAACTTGCTTCAAAGCCTTTAAAATTATATGCGGTTTGACACACCTCGCCTATACTCTATCCTTCAACAGAGATCAAACACTTAATTCCCTATGTGAAGGAACGTACAAATTGATTAGGCTCTGAACCTTAAAACTATAAATATTAACAACAAGGACATAATATATGTTGACCAGTGTGGAGGGCGTATATTTAAATCCAGGATTTTATATACAGAGAAACACAATACATAGCAAGTTGGAGAAAGTGTAAAGGTAGACTTGCAGCTTTTGGATCTATCTGGTTAGTAGATTAATTAGACTGTTAGCATTATCTTAATGCATTTTAAAAATATTTAATTGTTTTTCTCTTTTAGTAAATAATCATAATGCACATCTAGTTAGGCTTTAAATAAAGACTCTAACAGTCAAGAAAGTGTACTATAAAAATGGTTCCATATGAGATATGGCACACACCAGTTTGTAGAAGTTCAGTGAGTGTGTCACAAATGTATTGAGAATATGGTACAAAAATCTCACTGTTAAAAATAACAGTATCCAATATGCATGAGAGTGGATGTTAATCCCACTGGAAATGATTGTACAAGTAGCATCAGAGTTGACCAATATAAGTGTTTGCCATGAAAATGTATTCTCTTTATGAAAACTATCTATCAGGAATTTTTCAATTTTAACTGGAACTTGCTTTACTTGACAGATATTTGGCAAATATCACGAGCTGTTTTTTCTAACATATTTGTTAAACTACTAAAAAAGAACTTGCAATATAAGTAAATGGACTTCCACTATTTCCCTAAGGAATGACAATCATGTATTCAAATCAGACATTTTATTTTATAATTCTTGAAATGATTTTTACATTAATAGCTCAAAGTTAATATAAAATATAAAAAAGTTTTCCTTTTTACAATATAGAATATTGTAAAGGGTATCGTCTTTGTCTTTACTCCTCCTACATATGCAAATATTATGCAAATAATATTAGCATTAGCCTTTATGATGGTTAATTTTACCTACTGACTTGATTGGGCTAAGGAATGCCCAGATAGCTAATAAACCATTGCTTCTGGGTATGTCTGTGAAGGTGTTTTCAGAAGAGTTTAGCTTTAGAATTAATACCTGAGTAAACAAGATACACCCTCACCAATATGGGCATGCTCATTTAATTCCTTGAGGTCCTGAATAAAGCCAAAGGTAGACTAAATGTGAATTTGCTCTCACTTTCTGAGCTGGGGCATCGATCTCCTGCCCTCAGATTCTGTCCCAGAGTTTGAAGGCCCAAGAACCAGAAACTTCCATTTCTGAGGGCAGGAACCCCTAAATGCTCCCTGCCACCAACCCTTTTCAAATCTTCAGCTTTAGACTGAAGTCACACAATCAACTTCCCTGGTTCTTAGGCCTTCAAACTTGGAGTGAATTAAAACACCAGCTTTCCCAGTTCTCCAGCTTGCGGACAGCATGTAGTGGGATTTCTCTCTCTCCATAACCACGTAAGCCAATTCCCATAAGAAATCTCCCCTTATCTATCTATGTACACATCTATATCCTATTAGTTGTGTTTCTTAGTAGAACCATGATTAATACAATCCTAAAGATAGTTAATAGAACTTAAATATAAAAATTAAATCAAAAAATAAATGCAAAAATGTAAATTTTTACATATACAAATTATCAGTACATGCTTACAGAAAATGAAAATAGATACTATTTAGACATAACTTTAAAGGGATTCATACTTTCATGTCCTCAAAGAGAATATTTTACAAAGAACGGGAAATCAAAGATAATGTGACAAAAAGAAATAGCCATGCATATTAGACTGGTAGTGTTTCTTATTATATAACCCAAAATGAGAATATGTTTCTAATGTTCAATAAATGCACTCAATATTCCATTAAGTATTTGAATGCCTGTTGATTTTTTTTTACTTTTTTCTTTTTCCCCCAAGTTTCTATTAATTTTCTGTGTACAATCTTCTTTCCACAAATCTCATGTTCAATCCCTGTGAGTTTTAACCTATTAGAACACATCTGACCATTTAATTGTTCTCTTAGGAATAAAAGACAAGTTATTCTTGAGTTTCATCTTTACATCTGGTGTTTTTTGTTTGTACATGTAGAAAAAAATAGAATATTCCTTTACTTTTCTTGCACTGTAACTTTAACTAACTACATGTAAATTAACGCTCCCATTTAACTGATTTGGGAGGAGAGTTGCTACAAGTCTACATGGCAATTTTGGCCTGATGATTTCCTAACCACTAAAATTTACTAGAAATGTATCTACTCTATATATTTGACTGTTTAACACAATTATTAAAAAATGAGTAAGGAATTTTGAGTACTTTTCTTTCATAATTAGGAAGAATGCTAATCCTATTTTGTTATGCCTTTTATGTTTCTTTGTCATAACCTCTCCCTCTCTCTTTCTATCTCACTCTCTGTCTCTCTGTCTCCACACACACAGACACACACGCACATGCACGTATTTCATACAGAAATGAGTATTTAAGGGTTTAAATTAATAGTTGCCTATCCCAAAGGGAAGGCTTAAAGACAGAATCATGCCTTTATATCTGAAGACACCATAATAAATCATTTTAGAAGTGGAAAAAGCAAAGACTTAGTGAAGACATTTTGGCTGGGTTAGAAAATAAAAGCTGTACCTGTATTTTCCAAATTTGAAAAGTAATACTGCTTTTCTACAGGGCTTTGGATGGCAATAAACAGTTGTATCTAACACTTTTGTTATTAATTAATTTTCTGAAATTTAATAAGACAAGAAAAGTAAGTTGTGGTTTTATTTCCCCCTTTTTAGAATAAAATGTTGCCTACCAGTTTACTGGAAAGTCATCTACAGAAGTCTAAAATTATTTCCAACATCACAATACAAAACCTATTATTTTAATATATATCATCAATAACATTACAGGGTACAGCCTGTAGCATAAAAGTTTTCATTCAAAATATCACCAAAAATTGTTTTTCTTTTAATACTATAAGAATTTTCCTTTAGTTTCATCACAATATTAGTATATTGTATGTACACAATAGCTCTGAAACATATATTTGTAAAAATAAAAAAGCATATGCTTAAATACAAGCAATTAAATTATTTTCCTACTAGAACTTAAGATAATCACATGTGCTCAGGTTCTTTATAAAAAAGAAATATCATATATCAAATAAATTTCAAGATGCAGTGTATCTATCTTTACGTAGGTTCCAGAAAGCTCTTGACTCTTAAGCCTTTAGTGTTTGAGTTGATTTTGGAAGCGCCGCAGTGGGTGTCTACTGCAACCCAAGATGGGAACACAGAGTCATGGAAAGACAGAACCCCCTGCTCAACTTGCCCTTTTAGGTTTACAGGCACTGCGTGGCTGCCAGCATAAGGTAACCAGAAGCATGAGGAATGAATAATTTGTGTAGCTTTGTCGAATCTTCTAAATCACAGGCTTTTATTTTTCTATGTTCTTATTAATGTTTGTGTTCACGGTAATTATTTTCACGTGGTAAAAGTACCAAAAAGGATGAGGAGTGAATACATTTTATAAATACCTATTTGTAAAAGTTTAATTTTCCATTTTCTCTTTTGCTTTCGGATACTTGACAAAATAGCTCACATACATGAACAAAATGATGAAGCAAGGTTATTTATAATAATTCCACTGCAATTAGAAAAAATGAAGCTCAAAGTTCACATGCTCCTTCTGAAATTAAAAAAAAAAAAAAAGATAGTAATCAATGTCCTAAGACTTGAAAATGTCTCCAAGGCATCATACAATTTGTCCCACTTCTCCCAAATCTCCACTTTTCCCTTTGATCAGCACATAAAACAACTACTCATCTCATATCTAACAAAAATGTCCCGTTGCTGTTTCCCATGCTGAAATACCAGATAAAATGAGACTGTAGATGGAAACAACATGAACAACCAAGCAAATTCAGTTCAATTATGCCTCTGCTCTCCATCTTTCAAAAAACCACAAGTTAGTAAATAAATAAAACACCCACCTCTGCCCTCTAAGAATGTGTCAGGAAATAATAAGACTGTTAGTCTCCTTGAAGGCATTACCACTGTAATGCCTACATATCGATCCATTCTCAGCCTTCCTTTTCGGATAGGGAGTTGTTCATAAAAATCCATTTAGATATTCCCTTCTATACATAATTCTTATAATTCTGTCTCCCTTAACCCCTCTGTATACATGCCCACCAACATATTTAACGAATTTGACTCTCAATAGGTATACAAGAACTGAAGACTTCGACATAATCTGAGATGCCTTCATGCAAAGGTTAAAAGAAAGCAGTTTCCTTCTGTTGTAAATGTTTTGCATTTTCTCAACATGCATTTATCAAAATGCATGCATTTTAAAATACCATAGGAAATCTATTAAAAGATGATTGATGAATTGTTTTGCAGTTGCATAGCCCAAAGCATTTCCTTTTATCCAACTAAGGCATTACCCATAGGGCACTAGGTTTAGAGAAATAAAAAACAGTGCTTTGAGTCTCTTGCCAAATAGTGGCAAATAATGCCTTCCAAGCTTATGAGCTTTAGTGAAACAGCTATAGTAACTGTCATTCACCCATAGATTCATTCTTCATTCTGAGCTTCCACACACTCACCTGAAGGCTTATGATGAAAGGCCGCACTAAGTAAACCTGAAAATCCCCCTGTAAGCTGGCAAGAAACTCAAAGCAACTAAAAAATGATTCATTGTTCAGAACATCATTTTTTATTTGCAAGAGAGTGGAGAGCCATGACTGAAACTAATGGCTGTATGAGGAAGAGAACAAGAAAGAAAGGTAAGAAAGAAGACTATATAAAATAATAACTTCTTTTCTTCCGGGTTTTCTTAATGGTAACTTTTTTGTTATATCTTGGTGTAATAAAAAGTCTGATTTCATTTTGTCTCAAATTTTCAGCTGACTATGTTGAAAAATTTTAAGGCCCCACTCCTGTCACTGCCATCTCCTTCCTCTTATTCCTTACCCCTGGGCAAGCTGGTAAGATGGCCCTGTACTCTCTCCTTTGTCTTCATTGGGAGATTTAAACCATACAAGCCCATTTCCACAAAAGGAGGGTCTCAGCCCAGTCCTACACCCCAATCGCAATAAAAATGTCAAAGCAGTCCTCTTTCTATTCACCTTCTCTCTGTAGCTCAGTTTCAAGCTTACTGGGGCCTAGTGCTGCTGTCCTCAGAACTCTCATTATATGAGGGAAAACAGTTTTTGTATGAGTTTGGTCCTTGTGTATCTGCATCCTTCCTGGCATTTGATACAGTATTTGAGTAGGGGCGCGACCCCGTTTCTTCAGTATGTCTACAACATTTAGTCTGATAATTTAAAATTCACTAAATTATTTTTATCTAAATTGTATGGAATACAAATTTTAAAATGCCATTTAAATTATACACCAATAAAATCATTTTTGATGCATTCTTCAGAACCTAAAACCAAATTCTAAAAACAATTGCAGAGAATGCTATATTAATTTTGTGCATAAACTGAAGCAACATTCTTCCAAAAGAACAGATGTGGCATTATCATATGGAATCTACTCACAGGTACTACTCACAAGTAGTGATTTTGAGCTAGATTGGGGATGGAGAAAATATATGTATTATAAACTTTTAAAAACTTATGCATATGTTACCTTTTACAAATATTTTAAAGACAGAGTTTCAATTAAAAAACCTACCTTTACTACATTATAAAGTAGGAGGAAAAGATAGTAGTTTTAATTAAAATACAATTATGCAACTATTAACAAAATAAATAAAGGATGTCTTTACTCATGATCTCGAGGATACTGATGAAAACAATAATAAAACATATAGGTGAATATTAAATATAATATTTGGCAGTAAAAGTAAAAATAAACTAATAAGAACATGGGGGCAAATAGTATTTTGGAATCTTAAATACAAATATATTAGTATTAATACAAAATAGGTGATTACTATTTTTAGACTGGATGAACAATACACAAATGTGATGTGTAAGAGCATAAAGAAAAAAGAATGACTTCGGCCCAGCACAGTGGCTCACGCTTGTAATCCTAGCACTCTGTGAGGCCAAGATGGGTGGACAGGAGTTTGAGACCAGCCTGGCCAACATGGCGAGAATCCGTCTCTACTAAAAATACAAAAATTAGCTGAGCATGGTGGCTCACACCTGTAGTCCCAGCTACTCAGGAGGCTGAGGCAGAAGAATAACTTGAACCCGGGAGGTGGAGGTTGCAGTGAGCTGAGATTGTGCCAATGCACTCCAGCCTGGGAGACAGGGCGAGACGCTGTCCCAAAAACAAAACAAAATGAAACAAAACAACACAAAAGAATGCCTTAGAATGAGGATATAGGAAGACTTCAAGTTCTCTGTCTTTCTCTCTCTCTCTCTCTCAATCTGTGTGTGCATGTATGCAGGCGCGCGTGAAATTTAGCTCCAGGATTGGCAGGTGCAACTGTGGCAAGTCCATAATTTGTAGGGCAGGCCAGCAGCCTGGAAACTGCAGTCTTAACAGAATATTTTCATCCTTAGGGAAACCAGTTTTGTTCTTAAAGCCTTTCAGTTGATTAGAGGAGGCCTGTCCAGATTGTCAAGATAATCTCATTTATTTAAAGTCAATTGATTACAGATGTTAACCGAATCTGTAAAATACCTTCACAGTAACTAGATTAGTGTTTAATGGAATAACTGGATACCAGAGCTGTGATAGCTTATTTTAGGTGTCAACTTACCTGGATTAAAAAATGCCTAGAAATATGGTAAAGTATTGTTGGGTGTGTCCGTGAGGTCATTTCCAGAGATTAGCATGTGAGTGATGGGTGTAGTTGGGAAAGACATCTCCTTATTGTGGGCAGGTACCATTCTATAGGGCAGGGGCCCAGAGAGCAAAAACAGAGAATAGGCAAGTGTGGGGATCCATCTTTCAGAGCTGGGATACACTCTTCCTCTTCTCTCTTTGGACAACAATTCCAGGCTCCCTGTTCTTTAGACTCCAGGATTTTCATCACTGGTTTCCCTGGTTCTAAGGCCTCCTAACTAACTGAGGCCGCACTACCAGTACCCCAACATCTCCAGCTTGCATGTAGCCTCCATAACAACGTAAACAACCCTCCTAATAAATTGTCTATCTATCTATCCATCCATCCGTTCCCATCTCTATTCATATCCTATTGATTCTGTCTGTGGAGATCCCTAATGAATACAATAGCCTAGCTAAGTTGATATATAAAACTCATCATCACAATCTACCTGTTGTCAATTTGACATCCATACACATCTACTTAAACCATAACTAATCATCAAATACAGATAATAACAAAGTCAAATTTCCACTTAATATGATACAGTTATTTTACGAACAACGAAAAACATGCCAATCCTTTCTGCAGAAGATAATGCAATGCTTTGGATGATGCTTACTTCTTGACACTTCCTTAAATTAAATATTATGAAGTATGGTTAACAATTATTAATATATTTTTGCAAGATTAGTTGATAAGAGAGAGAAGTACACCTAAGTATTATATTCTTGTTTTTGTATACACACACACACACATACACAGAGAGAGAGAGAGAATATTTATGTGACCTGATAAGGAAGAAATAGTTGCACAACCAACACTTCAAAAGTTGAACGAAGTGTGGTGTGAAATTTTGCCTTATTCGCCATATTCACCTGACCTCTCACCAACTGACTATCCCTTCTTCAAGTATCTCAACAATGTTTTGCAGGGAAAACACTTCCACAACGAGTAGGATGCAGAAAATGCTTTCCAAGAGATCATCAAATCCTGAAGCATGGATTTTTATGCTACATGAATAAACAAACTTATTTCTCATTGGTCATAATGTATTGATTGTAATGGTTTTTATTCTGATTAACAAAATGTGTTTGAGCCTAGTTAAATGATTCAAAATTCACGGTCCAAAAACACAGTTAATTTTGCACCAACCTAATATTTCTTATATAATATGTAAGATATATAAGATCGTATATACAATAATATTTTATTTTACTTCTGTAATTCATTTAAGCATGTTATACTTTTTGATGTTTTTCCACAATTTATGGATGTTTCCTTCTGTTTTTTTCGCTTCGTATATTTTTTTTCTATTTTTTCCCCATTCAGTTTCAGTTCGGTTTCTAAAGGTCTACATTTCAGTTCACTGATTCTTTCCTTGGCTATGTGAAGTACACTGAAAATTCATCAAAGAAATTATTTTCTGTTATTGTATTGTGTTTTTAATGTTTTTATTGTAATACAATATACATAAAACAAAATTTACCTTTGTAACCATCTTTAAGTGTGAAATTCAAAGATATGATATACATTAATGATATTGTAAATCTGACTTAAAAGATTAAGACTGGAAATCACTACCTTATTTTACTTAACACAGTAACTACTTACAATAAAAAGTCTGAAAAGTTTACATTAGCTTGATAATATGCCTATTGGTAAACAAAACACTGTTTCTGTAAATCTTATAAGTGTTGGTAAAACAAATTTCTTTATCCTATTTTGAAAAGTCTTTTGAAATTACAGGATGTAAACCATTTCTTAAAACCCATTTGTTGGAACAAATATTCAATTACTATGTTTATCATCAGAATTTAGTCTCGCAATATTCATGTAGTAGGTATTCCCTAGATTATAGGAAGGCCATTCCTTTAATAATTGAGCCTATTTTCATAAACTGTTCATTGAATAGTGAAGTGCTCAATACAGGAAAAAAAAAAAAAATGTTTTCACATGTTTTGTCTTCCGCCCTCAGACAAGTGGAATTAAAATACCTAGAAATTATTTCGCTTAAAAAGATCACTTTTGCCATCTAAGACACGAACTTCTTATTCAAAACTTATCATAATTTATAAGAGAATTTTTAATCTTCAATTTGATGTTTGCAAATGTGTATATATGTGAGTACATGGGTACTCACATATATACTCACATGGGTATGACAAGTTTTCTGTAGATTTTTTTCAAGATTACAATCCTTTAGAATTTCAATGACTCCGTATTTTTTGAATTCAAGCAAACTTGTCAATAAAAATTGGATTTTTTTACACTAACCTAGATGTATCTATCTATTTGTCTATCTATCATTGTTATGTTTATCAGCAGTTATAAAATGCAGGCCTATAAACAACTTTCTTAACATAAAATAAAATGAATGATACAGTCTAAATCTCTATTTAAATTTAAATTGACTTAAAACTTAACTTTGTAGTTGAGGGACTCCATAAACGTCGAACTATGCTTTAGAAATAATAAAGTATGAAGAAAGATATATTTAGAAAAATGACCGTTTTATAATAAAGAAAGATGAAATATGCAGTTAAGCTTTGAATTCTATTTTTGGAAATGAGTCATATTCAAAACATTGAACATACTTTGCTTATATGTTGTAGGCATGTTTTTAAAAAGTTAGACATTGGCAGAGTGCCATGGCTCACACCTCTAATTCTAGCATTTGGGGAACTAAGGCAAATTTAAAAGTCTCACAGAAACTGTAAATACCTATATCCAACTGTACTCCATAAATCATTTTAATTTAAAGAGGTATCAGAAACTGAAAATATTAAAAATAAGACAGTATGAAGCTTCTGGTTCCCTGCAAAAGGTTTCTTCCCACTCTTTTTTTTTCTTTCTTTCTTTTTTCCACTCTTAATAAAAAATAACATACACACACATTTCCTCAATCCAAAAATCTGTTTTGCCTGGTATGCTCTTCTTCCACAAATTGATATATCAATGTCTTCAGAGTCAGAGTATTTCACCCCTTCATAAGTAGTCTTAAACAATTTACCTCTTGCTAACTTTGCTCCCTTTTACTCTATGAACTTGTATAAAATCTTAAAAATAAAGAAGAACAAAATAAATAAACATTAGCTAAAGAAAAAAAATCTTACTTATTTTCTGGATGCAAAATATCAAATCCAGTTGTCAAAGATTTTTTTCTTACTATTTTCTCATTTTTTTTCACTCAATGCCTGCCCCAACATTTTCTGTCCATAGCATTTCACTTTAAATCATTTTATAATTCTTTTTACTTTTTATTCAAAGATAGGTGCCTTGGAGGATTGCACCTCCTATACTTTGTAAGGGGTTTGTTTAAAGAGTACTAAGCTTAAAGAGTAGGTTCTGGGGATCCAATGTACAGAATGGTGACTCTAGTTAAAAGCGTATTGTAGACTTGAAATTGCTAGGAGAGTAGCTCTTAAATGTTCTCACCACAGAGAAATACACACAAAGATAACTATGTGAGGTGACGGATTTGTTAATTAGATTTATTGTGGTAATCATTTCACAATGTATATAAATTAAAATATTATATACGCTATAAGTATATGCACTTTTAAGTTGTAAATTTTACCTCAATAAAACTAGAAAAATAAAATAAATATTTAGCAATAAAAAATAATAATAATATAAGAAACAGACTTCAACATCTCTGGGTTAATTTATGCAATTATTTTAATAATGATGTTTATTGTATTTTTTCATGTACCTTTATAATCTCTCTAGGAAAATTGTCAGCATCGTTTGTTTTTACCTTTCATTAAAAGAGGAAACTATGTGTATTGAACATCACCATTGACACAATTACTTGCATGTTATTTCAATGTAAACTAAAAATAAATTATTTTTTGATAACATTATTTGTTTCATCAAGAACAGGAATTCAAATTTCCTTATCGTTAAGCAACATTGGTCTACATGGTTGCCTGCATAGCCTTCTTTGACTATTAAAAACAAATTAAAGATCACTGCCAAAAATAATTATCTTACTAATGACGGCAGATAAATCATTACAGAGTTTAAAATAATCAGTGTATTTGCTAAAATTTCTGTTTTTATAATGCAATGACTTTTGAAAAATTAATGTTTCTGATTGCTTCATAAGATTAATCTTTGAGACATTTATGATATCTTAAATTTATGGACACTTGGCCATAAAGTGCTAGTCATGATTATTTTTTCAGAAACACAGCAAATATATTGTCAAAGAACTTGCTTTTTTAGTTAGAATTCATTGATTCAAATCTCAGTTCTTACACTTAAATAATTTTAAGCCAATTATTTAATCATTTCTACCAGTTTTCTTGTTAGTAAAATGTGAGTGACTGAAATATTTTCCAGGTCATAATGTTGTTATAAGACTAAGTAGTGTAATTTATATAAAAATTATGCTTATAGAGTGCTTGAAATTAGCACTTATTGAAATTACTATTATTACAATAATAATTCTAAGTAATTATTACTTTTGCCAACCTGCAATTACTTTACACCAACCTAGGAGTATTAAAAATTACTAGTTTTACTGGTTAATATCGAAATCTACTTAAAACTATCATATTTTAACAATTTCTAAAATAGAATTTCAAGATTTTAATAAAATGTATAGTAAAAATAATTCCATTTAAATACAATGCATAAAATATATTTCATATTAGAAAACAAAAAAACTATAAATAAAATTGCATAGCTTTGCTAAAATTTAGATCTAATTCATCCTAGTATTTTTCTAGCCTCCAACTGGAATATTTTACTCAAAATTAGACAAAATTCTAGAAAAATGTATTCAGGACAGGGGCTTAACAATTTAGTCAAGTCTAAAAAAAAATGTGGTATCTTCAGTTCTTACTGAATATTTTCTCAGAAGAATTTCTGCTGTGAACTTTAAAAGAGGCTCATTGTTTGATGTGGTGAAAGAAATGATCAAGACTGGGAAATAAATTTTATTCTTTATCATGGTATAAACCATTTTAAGCTTATGGCTTATTTGGAAGAAGGCGTAGTAGAGCGTAAGGATGCCATTTACTTTAATTCAATCTGAAAGTTAGGTAATGAAATATTCCTGAAGATATTTACTGAAATGAGTCTTAAATTCAAGTATCCTCCCATTCTGGAGTTAAAGACCTTAAAAGCCTATATTTATCTCTTACCTTCATCCTTTTTCCTAGACCCACCTTCCAATCTCAGACTACAGTATCTCTTAGCCCTTGGTAGATTACAAGGTTAATCTTTATTATTAAGGTGAAAAACACATTTTAAACTTTAACTGCAAAGAAAAAGATCAACTTGTAAATATTAAGACAAAAATATGACTCATTGAATATAGAGATTGTGGCATTAGAAAATGGTGGCTCAAGGTATTTTCTATTGGTGAACTTCTCTAAGAGCAGCTGAGGTAGATATAGAACAATTGACCAATTATTTTGTTGTTTTTAATATGAATCTGTTTAGGAACTTTATGTGTTGCATTGAGAGGGCAAACCTCAAGTTTGACTACATCATCGAGTTTCTGCTCTACCAAGATATGCCATATTCAGAATGAAACATTGAGCAGAGGCTTCATTTTCAAAGCCATGCTGTTTACTTGTTTAATTTTAGTTTTTAAAAAATATTTTGAAACTGGCTAACTCAATCCCAAATTAAGGAATAACTTGAAATACTTTAAAATGTACTCAGAAATGTTAGCTAATATTCTGAACAATTTACGAATGTAAACCCAGTTGACAATACAAATGGAATTAATTTTTAAAATTAACTTCATTTGAGTATTAACTATATATAATAAAATTGATTGAAGTGTAATTTAGACATACTACAATTCACACAGCAATTAACTAAATTTATCTGGACAGATTCATGAGATTTTTTTCAAATATATTCAGTCATATAAAACATCAAAATTATATTTAATATTTTTGTCATCTCCAAAGCTCCCACATGGCTCTGAATGTTCTGATCCCTTCCCTGACCTTGACCCTCAGAAGCAATTAATCTGTTTTCTGTAATATTATGTTTGTATTTTCGAAAGTGTATGTGAATGGAATGATACTTTAGGTATTCTTTGGTCTCACTCTCTCACCTAACATAACGCTGTCAAAATGCATATATGTTGTGTGCTAATCATCATATCCTTTTTCTTGCTAAGTATTCCATTTTACATCTTACATTTACCAAAGTTTGAAATATTGCAAATAAAATTTTTATGGGAATTTGTACAAGTTTTTGTGTAAACATGTTTTCGTCTGTATTACGGAGTTATCAAATAATGAAACCTACACAGTAAGTGCATGCTTCGCTTTATAAGAAACCATCAGCTTTTTAAAAATATTGATTGTACCATTTTTACATTCTATCAAAGCAGATTTCCTTTCACTCTTCATCTACACCAACCTTGTAAGGTCAATCTTTTTACTCTAGCCATTCTAGTAGTTGTGTAAAGGTATTGAATTGTTTCTATCTACATTTACGAATCACTAAGTTTGAGCATCTTTTCTAGGGCTTGTTGGCATTTATGAAATACTCTGCAAATATTTTCCCATTTATTTATTAATGGATCATATTTTTTTCTCTTCATGTCCATAACTTTTAAAAAAATGTATTCTGAGGCCACAAAGTGCATCTTATTTTTTGTAGAAATTTCATAATTCTAGTTCTTATGTGATATATTTTAAGTAACATATATGGTATACAAAAAGGTTTGAGATACATTTTTTGCCTATATATATCATTTTCCCAGTATCATTTATTGAAAAGATTATCCTTCTTTCTAAGTGCAGAACTCATTCCTTAACCATTAGCCCTTATTAGAATTCATTTGATTCTTTGTTAAATCATTCCTGTCTTTTTTATCTTTTGACATTTTTCTTCTTCTCTGATTTTTCTTTTTAATTTAAATCATTTAAAACTTACATTCAATAGCCTGTAACGCAATTATTTTACTACAGGTCTTCTATCTTCACTCTCCCTCTTTTGATAAGTTGTTTCTTCATGCATCTGGTAATCTGAGTCATGAGTTTGTCCCAGCCAGGCTTTATCCCCAGCAACCTTGTGCAGCCTGGCTAAGCATGTGCCCTCCAGAGCTGTAATATGGTAGCTATGATAAGTGCTCAAGTAGTATTGATGATTCATTTTCCATTCTGGAACATATAGGTAATTGACTTGTAAATTCTGGTGCATTCTGGAACATATAGGTAATGCAAATTTAAGCCTTAAAATATTTTGAGTATAATATTGTATTACAAATTCTCAGTGAACACGTTGTATTTGTATAAGCCTTAAATGCAGTCTTTTTTGTTACCTCCATGTATCAGTAAACAGAATGTTTTAATACTCCCTTTCACTGAAGATGTAGCCATCAGGTGATTTTTGACTTTTGCATGAATCTAAGTTCCAACTTTCCATTTTTGAATGACCAAAACCTTCTTTTCTGCACCAAAAGGCTGTGAAAACACAAACCACTTGAAAACCAAGGCCACTAATCTAACCTCCTTCTATCAATTTACACCAGCGTTCTGATTTTCAGTTAGTGTTTTGTGTTCACTTTTAAATTTTACTTTCTTGTGAATTCTGTTAATATAAAACGATGCCTCTTTTATATTCAATAGAGATGCTAAGTCTTTAGTAGCATGAAAAATAGATTGCAGGTTATCTACAAAATCCAGAAAATAAAAGTCTAAAATCATCTTTTTATTTTATAGAATTTTCACAAAATCCTGGACTCTGTTTTATGTTTTCTGCATCTGCTTCATGTTTGTATTTATTTATTTCTGGATAGATTCCCTTAACACTAAACAACATACTTTTTTGAGGATGTCATTTATTATAATAATATCTGGATATGTTGGAGAAGTCCATACCAGCTCTCTGTTGGCCAGTGTGAAACTTGATCCCTTTACCCTCACATAGAGAAGAAGACATATTCACCTAACTTTCAAAAGGGGACTTACTTAGATATTTGTGTCAGAGGGATGTTGTATTTGCTACTAATAGAAATCGCTTTGTTTCCTAAATACCGTAATATGTTTGATTGCCTCCGTGGTGGTCATTTGCCTTAGGGCTAAAATCTGCCCTTCTGCACCCTGTGCATTTTTAAAATAATGAGTCTTTGCAAGTATGTCTTCTAGTCATCTTTGTCAGCTGTTACCTGGCTAGTTCCTTCCAACAGGAAGCACTAGCAGGTGATTACAGGTCAGAGGAACTTCTGCCTTCTGGAGGCATCTCTCCATCAAGGCCTGTCAGGGCTCACAGCACAGAGCCTTATTCTCAGTCGTCAGACCAATATAACACCTAGGGCTTCCCAGCATCCCCCACAGTCCAGGGAACCAGGTGCTGTTCACACTGTGTTGATTCTTCCAGCTCCAGTGGGGAGATGCCCCAACCCTCACCAGGAAACACAGGCTCAGCTTATGACTCATGGGAGTTTCTCCATTTCTGACAAATACCTTGCTCCTCCTCCTTTCCTCCTGAGAAACACTACCTCTCTTTTCATCCCCAGCACATCTAACACCTTAACAAGAATTCCCTACATTAAATCTCCCTCTGTTCATTATACTAAAATGGGCTCTGTTTTATTGTGTAGACCCTTAGTGATACAATCCTCTAGATAATACAGTGACAGTTACTTTTGAACGTAATTCAGGCAATGTTGAAATCATTCATGCATACTGCCTTTATATAAGGAAACATCACAATTCCTAATAATATGTCATAAAAACATTTATAAATACCATTTTAGTAAAATAAGTTAATAATCCAGTCTCAGAAAATTCATGACAAAGTCACATCTAAAAGGAAGTTGAAGTTTAAAAAAAAAACACCATATATCTTATAATTTTATATATAGGAAGTACAATATTGTCAGTAAAGTTTCAACATAAGAAAGTAATATTCACACATTCCTTTTAATCTTTTCTTATGCTTAGACAACAAATCAGTCAACAAATAACTACTAGCATTAATACCATGTCAATCACTGTTCTAGAAGACAAGTTCCTGGCCTCTGTAGCTTACATTCTAGCTGGGAAGCCAGGTAATAACATTTAAGGCAATTGTACAGCGATAATTTTAAATAGTGATGAATGCTATGAAGAAAATAAAATGTAAATAAAATAGTAAATAAACTAGGATAATATGATTTAGAAAATGGCTCCTTTTGAAAAGGTTGACATTTTAGCTCAATCCAGAAGGTCAGGGTGAAGAGGGACTGGTGGTTTCCATTGAAAGTGTGGCAAAGGAACTAGAACTGGGAATGTCTGGAATATGTTTTGTAAGTAGTGAATACAGTTGACTATATCAATGTGATGGTAACAGTCAATATGAGAATTTTGGCCTAAGCAACTCTATGAATGAAGGTGTCATTTAAGACTTTTTTGTTTTCTAGATAATTTGGCAAATAATAAGGACTTGAATTATATGTTACAGAATAGAAATCTTACATGTGGATTCTAGGCTTCCATGATATTTTGGAGAAAACTTTATGTAGAGAAAAGAAAGTAAGAGGCTGAACACAAGGACAAAAAATAAAACATTCTATCAAATTTCACATTTTGGGTTTATACTTACTTCTGAATAGCCTAAGAAACAGGGATCACTTTTCTTATAATTATACTCTCTCCTCTTTTCCAAGTCTGTAGTTACCCTGTCTATGTGTATCTTTCACTGACACCATCCATATACCACAAAACATCTTCTGAGGGGCAATTCACATGACATTTTTTGGGTCTTTATAGAGAAAAACTCAAAATTTTCTTCAAGTCTTTGGGGTGGAAAATAATTGTGATATATGTACTACTGTTCAAAACAAAGAATCTGTAAATGAGTAATAGTTGAAGGTATATATTTTATAGTGTTAGCTAATATAAGGAAAATAAAGTCCCTTTATAAGTATCTAAATTTTTTCATCTCTGCATTTCTATAATATATTATATGTGTGTATATTATAAATAATCACTAATAACTGTTCTATTGTATACTAATCAATAGTCTTGATGCCACTTAGATATCAATATTTTATTCACGGAAATAACAGATTTATTTTTTTGTTGATAGTTGAACCTAACCTGAGAAATTAAATATGAAGCTAAGATATCAGCTTGACTCATGAATAGTCATTCCTGTTTTACTAATTGTGAAATGAAAATATTTAGGTCAAAGATTTACCTGACATTCCTGTGGAATTTTGCATCCTCTGGTCTTTTTTATTCATTATTGCAGCTTTATGTTTTTCTGGAGATTTTGCCTACATCAGCTCTTGGTGGAATTTGCTTGCAGTTCATTATGACATCTGGGTAACATAATTAAAGAAAGCAAAGTTTTGAAATAATAGCTGTGTTTGCATCTTGCATGCATTCTTGATATCATGGGACCCTTTTGGACACATTAGAATCCCAAGATACTGAAAACTTATGCAAGAAATCAGGTGCTAATTTATAATTTATTAACTCCCTTTTTGTTCTTGAAAGTATGAGATTGTAAATAGTTCTACATGGGATCTTTTTAAGAGATTTCATTTATCATGTGGGTTAGATAAGCATTGCTATAAAACTTCTAATTTTCACAAATTAAATCAGAGATCTTTGATTATTAATTTACATATTTTTATCCTGTACATATTAGATATCAGCACTTGGGAATATCAGTGCCAAATTTAAAAAAATGTCACTATTATTATAGAGCCATATGGCTTAGGGAGAAAAGATACAGATAATAAACTAATTATGTCAAGTGATTTTGGAGCCATAAGTGCTATGGCAAAAGTGACATAGGGTAATGGGACTGAGGCTACCATGGTTTATATGTTTGTGTCCCTTCAAAATTTATCTTTTAAAATCCTCATCTTCAAGGTAATGCTATTAGGAGGTGGAGGTTTGGGAAGTAATAAGCTCCTGAGTGGGGAGCCCTCAAGAATGAGGTTCGTGCCCTGAACAACTCCTGTGCACCACATGAGGACACAAAGAGAAAACACCATCTGAAAACCAGGATGCAAACCTTCCCAGACTCTGAGTCCACTGGCTCCTTGATTTTGGACTTCCCAGCCTCCAGATCTATGAGATGTAAATTTCTGTTGTTTGTAAACCACTCATTTTTATGACATTTTGTCACATAAGCCCAAAAATAACTAAAACTTGGGACTTGGTTTGGCATGATAGTGAATTTAGAGAGACTAAAAAGAAAAATCTTTTCTGAGGAGATAGTATTTTAGGTGAGAAAAAGAATATTAAAACGTAGAAATGTGGCAATCTGGAGAAAGAATATTCTGGATGGTGAGAAAAGCAAAGAGAAAGGTCACCAGAAGAAATTGAGCGTTGTCTGCTTCAGAGAGAGATAGAAGCCTGGCATGGTGGGCACACAGGATGTGAGGAGAAGAGGAGAAGCTGCCAAGGTTTTGTATGTCATGGTTAAACTTTGCATTTTATTCAGGTTTAATAGAAAATGCATTGGTGTGTTTGAAGCAGTGTGACTGATTCATTTTACATTTTATACATATTACATTATGCATAGCACATATAGAGAGGAAGACTTGAGAAAAGCAAGAGTAAAACCAGGGAAAATGGTTGACAGATGATGGCAGTAGTTCAGATGATACTTAAGAGAAGTAAACTACAGTATTTAAGAAATGATATCTCCAGAAACTTAATGGTAGATATATAATAGAGTGTCTAAGCCACATAAAATTATGAGTATAGCCTCTGTGTCTTTCTCTCTCTCATCTCATGGTATGTTCTAATGAATACATACCTCCTTCATCACTTTTTTTTTTTGCTTCAAATCTCCCTCCTCTAAAAAGTTCTTGCCCTCACTAGGACCGGCTACCTCATGTCTTTGTGATTACAGATTGTTTTAAAATTTATCTGGCCTAATAATTGATTAGGACATTCTACTTCAGTCTATGGGTGTTGTAGGTCATCACTTAAGGCAGAGCACATAATCGGGTAGCAATAATTCAGACACTCACCCCAATCTAAAGGGTTCTAAAGAAGAAAAATCCCCATAGTCTAAATATTAAAAACTAAAGCATACACTATACCAGGAGTAATCGAATTCTTCTATATTAGAAGTTCCAGACCTTAGCAAATATCCCTAATGCAAATATCGCAAAGTAAAACGACTGCCAAAGTTACTGATGAGGCATTTCTGATCATAGCTTTAGCTTTGAATATGTTAGTGTATTAGATGTCTATTGGTACCATAATAAATTGTCACTAACTTCGTGGGTTGAAACAACACCCCTTTATTATGTTACCGTTTTCTGTCAAAAGCCCAGCACAATATCATTGGTTCACCTAATCCAGGTGTGGGCAGGGCTAAGATTCTTTCTGGGGATTCTGGGGATAAATCTACTTCTAAGCTCCTTCAGGTTGTTGTCAGAATTCATTTCCATGCTATAAACACGAAAGTGCCTACGTTTCATTTATGCGAGATGGATAAGTAATAGAGACAAGCTGTACAACATTGTGTCTATAGCTAATACTCTTACATTTGTACAAACGTACTTACATTTATTTTAAAGTACATTATAACTAATGCATTTATACATTTTTTAGAAGAGTATTTATCATATTAAGTGTTTTTACTACAACTTTTGAAAGTTATTTTCCTTCCTTATTTCTTTCCTTCCCTCCATGTCTCCCTTCTTTCCTTTTTCTTCCTTCTTTCCCTCCCTCCTTCTTCACTTTTTTCCTTCATTCCCTACTTCTTTACTCCCATTCTTCTCTCCCTCCTTCATACCTTCCCTCCCTCCATCTTCTATTCCTTCGTTTCAGTTTGCCATCCCAAGCACAAGGAACAAGTTAAGCTTACAAAATTGATTAATATACACTCTGAATAAATTTATGTCAAGTTCCTACTTGCAATAGAATTTTGTTTTTCTACAATTGAAAAATGAGTCTTGAAAGAAAGTAAACTAAAAGCTGGAAAAGCACAATTTCTATTTTTACTTTGACGTATAAATTGCCTTTGTCATTTTAAAATATGGCAAATTAAATATTATGATAAATGCATACGTTTTTCAGACACATATTTTAAAACATATTTAAGTATGTAAGTTTTCCCAACATGTTAAGTAGAACCAAATAGCAGCCAAATTCCAAGTACACGATTACAGCTGAATGTAAAAAGCTGTGAAGAATTTAGTAACGTATATAAAACCCAGTCCTCAATTTAGCCAAATACTGTAATTTGGAAGTGCTAAATCTGATGTAATTCCAAACCTTTGCTGAAAGAGACCAAGACATGACGTGAGACAAAGCCATCTTTGGTCTTCTACAGTTTATGCAAAGTCAAAATTTTTTTCTATCTGCAAATTTAATTTCCATAGCTTGGTAAACTCATGTCGACCTAATACGTATTTTCATCATTATAGTTACTTTGATTTAAGGTAATGTATTTACCTTAGGTTTATTTATTATTAAGCATTTAAAATTGTGTTTTAAAAATTTGTGGCACTAGTTTAACTAGAATTTTATTGATTCTGTTACTCTGTGAGTCAAGATGCATGTATTTGAGTGACGGCTTCAATCTTATCTTTACTATTCACCCTTTATTTTATCATGAAATTTGCAGCAAAATGGATTGTCTAGCAACACCAACATTATGATAGAAATATAAAGTTCATAAACCCTCTCAAATTAGGAAAAGAAAAGGAAAAGAGGAAGAAAGAGGGGAAGGAAGAGGGGAAGAAAAAAACAAGAAGAAGAGGAAGGAGAAGTAGAAAAAAATAAATAATACATAGGCATCACGGATGGCACTTTGTATATGATGTATTTGAAAGGACTTGTTTCTTTCTGTCTGTGAAAGGACTTGTTTCCTACCTCATACCACAATTGCAATGGTTTTTTGAGGAAAAGCATGACTAATAGAGTTACAGAAGTATAGATTAAACATAGAGTGTAAAATAGTGAGATGGAAAGATAACATTATAGACATACATATAATTATAGGGGAAAATGCCAGATAGATAATATAGTATTTTCCACCTCTGAAATATATTTATATCTCTGAGATGGACACACATGTTCAGTTTTATGTGTGATAGAACACACAGGATATTTAACAACAGTTTTGACATAACAAGAAAATGAGAATGAATGTCATTCCCCAGGTATCATTCTAGCTGCCTCAGACTGTTCTCAGTCACACATCAGTCCTGGTTTTAGTGCAGATAATGTCGACATAGGCTTATGGACAAACCATTGTATCAGCTATGAGGGATCTAACAGAGTGTAATTGATAAAGTGTAGTCTCAAGACAATTACTGTAAATTTAAGCTATGTACAGGACAAAACAGGTAAATACTATATACAAGTGAGTGCAATTTAAAAATAAAATGTGTTTCAATGAGAAAAGTACAAATTTAAAATTTTAAGAAGAAGAAAAAAATTTGTCAATATTAAAATTTTTTCATTAACAGGAAAAGTATCTTCACAAATAGACATTATTAATGGATGCAATATAGAATATACTTAAATATTTATGCCCTATTTGGGATGAAACAATCTTTAAAAATATTTTTAACTGGATGTCTGGTATTCTTTTACACCAATTTGACCCCACATATTTAGAAATTGCCATATTCTATAGAGAACCAATTTTTGTTAATAATTCTGTCATTGATATCTTTGCTCAAATGTTCATTTAAATGTATTACTTCATCACATTATTTAAAATATCTATTATCTGATACTGCATTAATGGGCATAATAATTGTAATAAATAATAATAATAAGAGATATATATAGATGCTACTAAATCAGATATTATAAATTAGTTATTAATATTGATGATATTGCTAATATATAAAATAATATTAATAGAGATTAATAGTATTAATCTAGATAATATTTATCTGGACCCTATTAATAGAGAATACATAAGTAATATCTTTTATTATATGTAAAATAATTTTAAAAGAGTACAATTTCAGGGTAAAGGATCACCTACTGTTTGAGCCCTTGGAACATAATTGCAAAATCGTTTCATCAGCACAGAAAAGAATGCCAACCCTCTTCTCATTATTGGCTGAAAATTACATTTCCCTTTTATTTCAATAATGTTCTGTATTTTTCCCATTATAACTTCTCGGAAGAGCAGTGAAATCCATGTTACTGTGTTTGTTTCTTAAACCATTTAAGGAATTAGTTTGTTTTTGATTTAGAAAGTCATTTTTTACCAATTCTGATTATAATGATCATGTTTTAAAATACATGTTTTAAGAACTTAAAACATTAAACTATATTGAGCTAATATAACTTCAAAAATAACATGCTCTTTGAAGAACAAGAGACCTGCAGAGAACAACTAATGCTGTTTACTTGATTTTGGTTATTGTCTATAATAAGTGAAGTGATGCCTAATCCCTTCCTATTTCTAAAGGAGGATATCAATATAAAAGATACTTTGATTAGGAGGAATCAGACAAGAGATTTTTTAGGAAACATACAAATTTCAGTTGATGTACAATCCTAGCATTTATTTTACTGTTTCTTAATGTGTCTCTTTGTCCAATCCTCCTATGGCATCAGATCCTACAGCAGAAAGCGCTTATCAAACTGTCCGGGGCCACGGCATTCCTGAGATTATTACAATGCCAGTATTGGCATCATCTGATTTCCATCTCTGTATTTGCCATATTAAACAAGTTGACAGCCAGAGACGTGCTTAAATGAGTTAATTAAATGCATTTTATTTTTGAAGCAGTATTCTGTAGTTTTAGAGGTGACCCACTTTGTGTTTAAATTTCAAAAAATTTTTTTGCAAAGATTTGGTTTTATAACTCAGGGAAGAATCACAAGCACTCTGGTAACATAAAACAGGATAATTTCTTTTTCCAAGAGTCCAACATGAGAGAGTGTTTAAATGTACTGTAAACAGATTTGCTGAATAAACGGAATTGAAAAGCATTCCCATGGGATGACAGACAGAACAGGGTGAAGAAAATCAGCCCAATAATGGAAACTGAGAAGGAAATGTATAAAACCAGAAAAACATTATGAGATAAATGTCAAGAGCAAGGGAGCTCTGCGGGGACATGGTGGAAAGGGTCACTCCTCTAGCCACAGCTTTTTTCTTAAGACCTGTTTAGTGCACTACTGGTAGGGCCACTGCCCGGGGGCCACTGCCTCACCAGGCTTATTACAATGCCAGTATCAGCATCATCTTATTTCCATCTCTGTATTTGCCATACTTAACAAGTTGACTGCCAGAGTAGTGCTTAAATGAGTTTATTAAATGCATTTTATTTTTGAAGCATTATTGTATAGTTTGGAAGTGACCCTCTGTTTGTTTAAATTTCAACAAAATTTTTACAAAGATTGGTTTTATAAGTCAGAGAAGAATCACAAGCACTGTGGTAACATAAAACAGGATATTTTTTGTTATCTCTCATGGCTGCTATTTACATGGCATATCATTTTTATTTTTATCTTTGAATTTAAAGTTGCTGCTGCTTGTTTGTTTTAGGGATTTGATAGCACGAGTCCAGTGCATCCCCAGATGCCATTGCTCCAATTACATCCCTGGATTCGAACCGCTTAGTGATCAGCCACTGATTGGGCTTACGTCCCGAGTTAGTGAAGTTTCCACCGTTATCATTGGTTCTGGGCATGGCCTGGAAACCACCCCACACTTCAGGGGGTTTGTGAGTTTACCCGTTATTCAGGCAAGAACTGGGGAATCACAGATTCTGGATATCTGACTCTGTTCTCTCCCCAGATGGCACACACGGGGCAGGTGCACAGCCTGCATCACAACCAGGACGGACGACTGGGGTTTTTAGCTGTGCTCACTTTGAATGTATTTTCTCTGATTTCCCCAGAAGCTTCTGAGTTGCCTGGCTCCATTGGCATCACACACAGCTATTATCCTCCAGTGACTGCTAGCCGAGTGGCCTATTGTTTTCCACAACACTCCGGCATGTGCATTGCTCCACAGTCTGATGCAAACAAAGTTCAGTCACTTGGCAAGGGCCCCATGTTGGGTGCTGATGATATGTGAGCCTTGCTCCAACTCTTGACTTTCCCTTGTTAAATCTCTTGATTCACTTTTCCTCATTTCTGGGACTGTTTTTATTTGTTTGGTCATTTGACTGTTTAGTAACTTGGCTGTGGAATGTTCTCCTTGAAATTTGTATTCTCTGCTATTTGTGCTCAGATGTTTGCCTTTATTTTATCTTGTATTCTGGCTTCTTAAACATTGCTAATGAATCAACATAAGCCATTCAAGTTTTATGCTTAGTCCCCCTTAGCTAGGTAGATGTTCACCCTTTTACATTGAATGTATGTGCAACTTAGAGACAGCTTCCACAGTTCAGAAAGGTTATGGTTTTAACCTTCATTGAGCCAAGATCTGTGACCTCAGAGGTCCTTCTCTGGTCTTTTCTCCCATGTAGTAGTTTGGACACATACGCTGTAGGAATTAGTGTGATTTTATGTTAAATCTAACTTTCCAGGTGGTACACCTGGCTCAGGGTAGCTTATGGCTCAGCTGGTGTTTTAGAAGAAGTTGTGTGTAAGCACCTCAATCCGGTAAGTATTCTAGATTTTTCTGATGAATCTGTGTGTCAATTGCAGAATGAATTCAAGTCTGCCCTGTTTTTCACGGTGCATGGTCCAGAGAGGTAGAGTGTAGTGAATGTACCCAGCCTCCTGGACCTCAGGAAAAAGTGGGGTCATGGAGGATTCTTTTTGTGTTTTTTCTATTAGTGTCTATATTAAACTTACAAGTCTACCATTTCACATGCTGCAATTCATATGGAAAATTACCAATTTTCTCCTTATTGCCAACTATGAAGCTCCTCCATATAAACTTCTCCAGGCTTAGTACTACATAAAGTCAGTCCCCTTAGGCTGTATTGTGGGATGGATGGATGTGATTATGTGGATGGATTATTGTGATAAGGATGGATGTATCTCCATCCTTATAGCCCACATTTTTACCCTTAGGAAGAACTTCTGCAGTAGACCTGGGGTGGAGCAGTGTGGCCCCATCCTGCCAGAGTGGGTTGCCTGGGCTCTGTATGTGTGGGTGCTCAGAGAGAGGGATGGTCACCCTGGTCTTCAGCTCTACCCTTCCTGTGGGTATGGGAGAGATAAGGGTCTGAGTGTCTGGGGTATCCTATCTGAAGCAGAACCTTTGCCTTATGAGTGGGAGGTAGGTTGGAGAAAACAAAGCTAGTCCACTCAGCCATGCTTGCCCAGAATATTACTTCCATAAGACAGGCCTGGAGATGGATAAGAGACTCTGGAGGCCTGTTCTTCCCCAGTGACATCATAGCTTTAGGCTAGGAACAGAGAGGAGAAGGGACCCCTGTCTCCTTGGTGGAATCTGCCTGGTGTAGGTGCCTGGAGTTGATTTCCATCTCTTGGAGTTAAGGAGTGGGGAGCAGGTCCTGACTCAAATGAGCCAGACTTCTACCCAGATTTTTGTAGATTTTCATAAATTAAAGTTTCCCGTTTGCTGCATACATTTAGGACAAGTTTCAGAGACTTTAAATTGTTTTTTAAAATAATGTTCAATTTTCAATGGTGAATTTTATTTTAATTTTCCTGCAGAGAGGACACACAGAGCTGATCACACTGCCATTCCAGAAAACAAATCTCTTTATTTTGCCCAAATACATTTTAAATATGTCTTTTAAATTGTATTAAAATACATTGGAATTTTCTTTAGGTTACATCAATTAAGCAATTTTGGGAGAATTTAAATCTACATGTATCTAGTCTTTCTAGACACAAATGTTGCACTTTTTTAATCTACCTAGGTCTTCTTTATTAGTAAAGTTATATATATACATATACACAAACACACAGAAATATATATATATATATTTTGTAGCTAACTTATATAAAGTTATATATATACACACCTAAATATATATATCCACACATAAATATATATTTTTTCTGTAGCTATCTTATATCATTTCAGTTAGAATGATCTTGAGGTATTTGATATTATTGTACATGGTGTAATTTATTTAGTAACATTTTCTGTTTCTTGCTGATATAAAACATGTATAAGATTTTCAATATTAATTTTATATCAAACATCATCTTAAATTGTTTTATTATTTGAGATAAAAAATTGAATTGTCTATATAAACAATCAGGTGATCCAGATTTATCTTCTTTAATTTTACTATCTATGAACCATAGAAAAACGAAATTTTTTTTTTTTTTTTTTACAAAGTCTTGCGCTGTCTCTCAGGCTGCAGTGCAGTGCAGCAGTGCCATCTCGGCTCACTGCAACCTCTGTCTCCTGGGTTCAAGCAATTCTCCTGCTTCAGCCTCCCTAGTGGCTGGATTATAGGTGCCCACCACCACACCCCAGTAATTTTTGTGTTCTTAGTAGAGATGGGGCTTCACCACGTTGTCCAGGCTGGTCTCAAACTCCTGACCTCAAGTAATCTGCCCACCTTGGCCTCCCAAAGTGCTGGGATTACAGGTATGAGCCACCGTGCCCAGGAGAAAAATCTTTCTTGAGTCAAAATGATACTGGATATCTTTACCATATTTGTCCACTTAAGGGAATTTTCTAGTATTTTTCCTATATAAGATGATAATTTAATATTTATGCTTAATTAACTTCATTGAGTTAACAAGTGTTGTGTTACTAATGTATGTTGAACTTTATCAAGAGATTGAAAATTTCAATTCATCATTTAAAAAATTCAATCTTGTACTGAATTACATTTATAAATTTTCTTTTATTAAATTCTACTTACTCTTTGGGGATGAACACGAAAAGGTATAGGCTTTAGAGATAAAGTTTGTTAATATTTCATGTATAAATCTTATACACATGTTTATCATTTAATGGTTTTGTTGTGCCTATGCTGGCCTCATATTAAGACTTAAATTATATTCCTCATTTTGTATTAGTCATATAACATTGGGAGGACTTTCTATGTTTAACTAAAGAACTATTCAGTAAAACCAACTGTGCCTCGTGTTCATTTTTAGAAAAAAACACCTTTGTTTTAGTTTTCAGTAGTTACATAAATAAGCTTTTCTATTTTCAAAGTTTACAAAATTTGTGTCATATGATTATCCAAATTAAAAGATAAATATTGATGAACAGATAAACAGTAAAATTCATATAGCTGTTTTGATAAGTTTCATACCTAAAGCACAAATCCAAACAAATAAAAGATTAGAAAAAATCATATTAGGCAAATCTAATATAAAATCTTTCCATAGCTTTATTAATATCAGCTAAAATAAAATTTAAAATAAAAGACTTAAAATATAAAAAACAACAAAAATCTAGAAAGTATACCATGGAAGAATAGTTTCATGAAGATAGGGTACTAAATGATTTTAACACTAACGGCACTATCAATGAGGACAAAGATTGATAAATCTGATTTTATAAAAATAATTAAAGTTTGTAAAATTTTTACCACCAAAACATCAAGTGAGTGAAAAGATAACCCAAACTGTAAGTGTAGAAGAAGATATTTGCAGCACACTTAACTTCATAATATGGAAAAATCATAATGATATGTCAATCTATACCTACTAAATGGTGAAATTTAAACAAAAGAATGGAAATAAAGGTGTAAAAGTTGCAGTAATTGATGAGGATGAGAGGAAATGGAACCTTCTTATATGGCTGTGAAGTTTAAATTAAGGACTATGTGGCCAGTGAATAAATATATACTCCCATAAGTCTATCAACAGATATGAGTGCACCAAAATACATATAATAAGAATGTCATAACAGCATTCTTTGTAATAGCTCAAAACTAGACTGAAAATAAGTATTCTCAATGGTAAAATAAATCAATACACCACAGTTTTTTATTCCACATTTGAACATCTTATAGCAATGAAAATGAAAAATCTTCTAAAACACAATGGCATGTATCTCACAAATCTTGTAGTGAATGAAAAAAAGTAATAAAAACCCTATGTTTGTTCAACTATTTAAATAGAATATTAGGTAGACAGAACAAAGGTTGCATAAAGATGGAATGGATGGAATCTGTGAATATGATTTCTTACATTGCGGAAGAAAATATGCATCTATGATTAAGTTGAAGGTCTTGATATGAGATTAACATGGATTATCTGGGTGAGACCAATCTAACTGGATGAGTCCTTAAAAAGCAAAGAACCTGTTAACTCTGATGATAGGGGTTTTTTTGCTGTGCAGAAGCTGTTTAGTTTAATTAGATCCCATTTGTCAATTTCGGCTTTTGTTGCCATTGCTTTTGGTGTTTTAGTCATGAAGTCTTGGCCCGTGCCTATATCCTAAATGGTGTTGCCTAGGTTTTCTTCTAGTGTTTTTTATGGTTTTGGTCTTATATTCAAGTCTTTGAGAGAATTTTTGCAATCTCTTCATCTGACAAAAAGCTAATATCCAGAATCTATAAAGAACTTAAACAAATTTACAAGAAAAAAGCAAACATCCCCATTAAAATGTCAGCTAAGGATATAAACAGACATTTCTCAAAAGTAGACATTTATACGGCCAGCAAACATATGAAAAAAGCCACATCATAACTGGTCATTAGAAAAATGCAAATCAAAACCACAAGGAGGTACCATCTAATGCCAGGTAGAATGGCAATCATCACGAAACAACAGATGCTGGGGAAGATGTGGAGAAATAGGAATGCTTTTATACTGTTGGTGACAGTGTAAATTAGTTCAACCATTGTGGAAGACAGTGTGGCAATTCCTCAAGGATCTAGAACCAGAAATACCATGTGACTCAGCAATCCCATTACTGGGTATATACCCAAAGGATTACAAATCATTCTACCATAAAGACACATGCACACGTATGTTTATGGCAGCATTATTCACAACAGCAAAGACTTGGAACCAAGCCAAATGACTATCAATGATAGAATGGATAAAGAAAATGTTGCACATATTTGTTTGACCTCATCAATTAGTATGAGAATCATGAATACTATGTAGCGATAAAAAAATGAGTTCATGTCCTTTGCAGGGACATGGATGAAACTGGAAACCAACATTCTCAGCATACAAACATAGGAAACGCAAACCACATACCACATGTTCTCACTCATAAGTGGGAGTGGAACAATGAGAACACATGGACGGAGAAAGGGGAACATCACACACTGGTGCCTGCCAGGTGGTGGGGGGATAGGGGACAGATAGCATTAGAAGAAATACTTAATGTAGATGATAGGTTGAAGGGTCCAATAAACCACCATGGCATCTGTATACCTATGTAACAAACCTGCACATTCTGCACATGTATCCCAGAACTTAAATTATAATAAATAAATTCTTTTTGTTTAAAAAAGCAAAGAATCTATCCTGACTGGAATTAAGAAAAGATGTGACATTGGAAGAACAGTTAGAGTGAGATCCCGTTAAAAAGTCTTGACTTGCCATTTCTGGTCTTCAAGATGGAGAAAAGGGGGTCATGACCAAGGGATGAAAGAAGTTTCCAGAAGCTACAGAATAAACAGATTATCTTCTAGAGCTTCCAGGAAGAGAGACAGCCTGACAACACCTTGTTTTGAGCTCATTGTAAATAGTTTCAGACTTCTGATCCGTAGAACCGTGAGATTATGTGTGTGTGCTATTTTAAGCCACTAAATTTGTATTCATTTTTTATGGCCTCAACAGAAAACTAATACATGAGGCCAAAAAATCTGTGCTATTAGTGATCTGGTTTATTTTTGTGAATGTAAAGAGTGGTAATTGGGTATGCAGAATGTGACCTTTTATTGTCATAGGAAAGTTCTACTTATTCACTAGGTTAAGACTACACAGTTTTGATCATTTTACAATGATCATTGTAAAAACAAACAAATCTCCAAATAATTAAATTGCAGTGTGGAAGACAGCCTTGAAATAATCACAAGTATTCAAATCACAGGTCTTAAAAAATGAAGGAATATGACATAAAAGACCTAAGCATAAAATCTACTGTAAGAAAAATGGTGTCCCTAAAGAAAATAATTAAACTGAACAGGCAAGAATCTGAGGGATGATATAAAACACCAACAACAGAAACACAACCATGGACCTAGACAACACTGAAAAATAATGCAGTGATATGTTTACATCCAAGATTAAAGAACATTTCCAATAACTATTCATAGAGTTATGAATAAATACATTTTCTAATTCATAATAACATAAAATAAGTTATAATTTTAGTGGAAGAAAACTAAAAATGCCCTCAGATATTTCTATTTTGACAATATTAAAATATATTGAGAGAATATATACAGAGATTAAAATAAAGAAGTTGGGGTACAAGATATCAATAGTAATTTATGTTGTAACAGTGATATGCACATTGTTAGATATGTGAAACTTGGGAATGTATCCCAACTATTTGCCCATGCTGACGGAAAAAAATGCAAACAAACAGAAAAAAAAAGCCCTTGAATATTTACTCTTGCTCCATAAAGGTTCAATATAAATTAATATAGTATTTAAATTTTTCCAGTATATTATCACTAATTTTGAGCAATGGAAACTAAATGTCTAATGAAATTAATTTGGGTACACAAATTACAGCACATCTGCAAGATAATATAGCTTGTATCAATATAAAATGTTTATGAAATAATAATATGCATGGTATATCAGGTATAAAGTACACTTCAAAACAGTACTGTGGTTTAATTCCAATTTAAAAGAGGCAAAAGTAAATGTCTGGAGTTTTTTCAAATTTAAATGTTTATTTTCACTTGGTCTTTAACGGATAGATACTATTTTTGTTAAATGTAAAAATAAATATCTATTTAAAAGAAAATATTCAAAATTGTAAATCAACTATACTGTTTAATATATTAGTTTGAAGAAACTTCCAGAAAAGAAGCTAAACAAAAAGTCTCAAAACAAGTTTTTATATTTCATTTAAAAATATTTAAAGTACTTTGTAAGACGAAGATGTTTTCAGATTTACATATTTTAATTTCTTGTGTGCTGCAATCCATCAACTGACTTGCCAAAATATACAGATGTCCTTACATTTCAGTAGATTAGTTTACATTTATTTTCTCCAATTTGTATGGAGTCACAAATCAAAAAGTTTGCAACATAGTTTTGATTAATTAAGACTCAATAGAGGCTGTTTCCTGTTTTAGGTTTGACAGTAATTTAGCATAAGTGGTATGGCATTAAACAACATTCCTGAACAGAATTCACTTCCATTAACAAGCTCCACTAGAGAAACATAGCTGTCCACAAATCAACCGTTTTGTGTCAGTTTCAGTAATTACAGTTCGGGGATAATTGGTGTAATACCATACCTTTTCTTATAGTGCTTGAATTGTTTGGCTACGCAAGGCAAGGCATACTGTTGAATAAAGTACAAGCTAGATGGAATTTTAAATTATTTGTATCAGGGACTGCTACTCTAAGAATAAAAAAAGCCAATTGCTTTATGAAATTTATGACTGCTATTTTAACTCTGAATGAATAATCTATTTATTAACAGACAATTTAAGGTAAATTTGTCATTTAAAAATATATATAAAATATTCACAAAAATTTACCTTTCTTAAGACATGTTGATTTGCAGTGTCATGCTCCATTAAGAAAAAGATGTTGTACCTGTGTTATCTATTATAAGGGTATATTTCTACTCCACTAAATTAAAAAATGTATTTATATGCACACACATATATATAAAATACATATATTATATATATATCACACACACATACACAGGCACACACCACACAGGCACAAATGGACTGTGTGCCTGCTTCTAAAAGTGTATCTAAGTTTAATACTGGGATTAACACGTACTAACATTGTGGAAAATCTGCATCACAGAGAGCAGTTACATGTTGTTTGCTCTATTAGTGAATAAATTGGATTCTTCAGTGCATATAAATGCTCTTCCTAAGCAATTTCCTCTCATAATTCAGCTGTGTGTTTGCCTTATTGCTAAACTAATTATACCAAACAGAATTATGATTACTAATAAAACTACTGGAAGCATGTGATTTATGATTAAATGTAAAAATATTATTTTATTACCTCATTTCTAAAACGTGTAATTTTTGTCTATCAATGAGCTGTCAAATTTCTAATTAATATTCTTTCCATTGTAAATAAAACTGGCCATTGTATTAGACATACTAGATGACTCTATTTAAGCTTGAAATGGAGATACAGTATAGTATATAGCTTTGGCCAGATTATTATCCTGAGTTAGTTGTCATTTACATATTAAAAATAAAATTATGTCACAATTTAAAATTCTAATGTATCCCTTTTTTGCTTTCATGTCTAGCTATTTGAGTAGCTATAATCGCACTCTTGCCAAAATAATTATGAATAGGAACATTCCCATCTTACTCTTAGTTATTTTAAAATATTTAATAAATTATTGGTGGCTATAGTCACACCGTTGTGCTATCAAACATTCAATCTTATTCATTATAACTATATTTTTGCTCCCATTCATTTAAAAAAATACTTAGTCCTTGTATCAGCAATTCACTGTGTAAAACTGAATTAATACTATTATGCTAAATGTTCAATATCATCAAATTAAGCTGCCATCAATAAAAGAGACATAAGTTTGTGTACAAAGCAAGAACAAAAAAATGCCACTCATTAAAACATGATATATTAGTCAGAGTCCTCTGAAGAAACAAAAATAGCAGCAATTATTTGGACAACTAACTATAAAATAATTTCTTCAAATTATTTGATAATCTAGATCATGAAGTTATTACACAAATAAACAAATATAACTAAATTATTGAAGATATTTATAATTTCAAAAATGGCTGAAAAACAATGAGAATAAATTAGAATTATTAAAATTTAGAAATTTCAAAAAAGGGGCTCACAAGGCTGACTTACACCTCTGAGGAGAAGGCATATTTTGTTTCCTGCAAAATATGGTTTTTCATCAGAGGAAATGTTGTTAGTAATACCATGACTATAAATAAGACATTCCATACACAAGTGGATGGCAGGTGCTGGCAGAAAGTGTTATGGGAAGGGGAAGTAACCCCAAATCCATAACATTTATTTCAGTGAAGACAAATCTCTGCCTCCCCCATGGTGAATGTGGTCCAGCGTGCTCATTAGCTACCTGTGTGTGCTGGCTCTCCCCTGCTCCCCTACCTCACCATATGATGTTTTGTTGAGAGCTCACTGTTGATCTCAGCTGGTGGCAAATTAGTCACTCAGCAGTACCAGCAAGACCCAAATAGTACTTGGGGAGGGAAAGTGTTTGCTGTTGAGCCCATGAATAGTCTTCATTCCCACTATCATGACCTGTTTGTATATAGTCTCTTTGAGCAAATAATGAGGTGGCTGATAAGAGAAGTTCATGTATCAAAACAATATGCATCTTTTCCATTGACTGAGTCTCCTCTGTGATGGACGCCCTTTGGTGACATTCATATTGGATGCAAACAGCATCATACCCTTTGCTGGGAGGGCTATCCACTTAACTCTGCCTCTGATCTATCAATCACCAATCAAGCAATCCTAATTATTTTCAGTTTCCAGAACATTGAGCCTCACCATTAACAGTCTGACAAGAATCAACGTCTATCATTACTTCTGGCCATTTCTGTGTGTAGAAAAAACTGGACAACCAAATACACTACCTAAATTACCTTTATCTTGGAGAATTTACCTTCACTGAATTGCAGTATAGAGATCCAGTCATTCTTTTTTTTTTTTTTTTTTTTTTTAATCAGTGAAATATATTTTGCTTAATCATCTCTGAACCAGGCCCAAGCACTTTTTTGTTTTGTTTTATTCCTAGATCAACTGCCTATAAGGAATACCCCCATGAGGCTAACGATGTGAATTTAACGAGAGAAGACAGTGCATGAAGAGTCTAAAGGTAGGAGTTTGATCACCTGGCCATGTAACTGACTTATGCCTCCAGGCATTCTTAAGCCAATTGTATACTATTTCGGTTTATAATAATACCCTTTACAAAATATAATACATGGGCCAAATAAACACAATTCATGATGGTAAATGGAGCCACTGGTGCCTATCAATGTATACCTAAAGAAGGCATTGATTTTTGAAAAAGAGGCAATAGATTTACTCCAAAACCCTAGTGAAATTTAAAGGGTTCCTCTGTGACACTCTGTTTGTAAATCCTAATATGACCTCAGCAGCAAAGCAACAATGTGGTTAAAAAAATCTGAAGTTGAGCATCATAAAGCTGAGTACAGAAGGGTAGATTTGGAGCCAGGAGACAACTTAATAACTGGCACACAAATCGTGTCATCCATTGTAAAACTGCTCTGATTTCAGATATGTTGAAATGTGACACAAAATAAAGGTTTTTATGTTTGTTTCTTTATTCATTTACTTATTTTAACACTTTCAATGAGTATAACTGACATACAACTAATTGCATGTAATTATAGGATACAATTTGAAAATGTTTTGACATATTTATACACCTGCAATACCATTACAAAATCAAAACAATGAACATATCTATCACCCTCAAAAATGTTATATTTCTCCTTGGAACTCCAATCCCCAACCTGCTTCCTGTCTGAGAGAGTACATTATTTTACATTTCCAAGAATTTCATTAAAAGTACATGAAGAAATATGGAATCTATTTGCCTGGTTTCTTTCTGAAACCCTAATTATGTTCACTCATATACAGGTAATGTTGTAACCTGTATAAATACATCATTCTTTTTATTGTTTAATGCTATTCAGTGTGTGGATATATAGTGTATACTCACATATTGGTGGACTTTTGGTTTGCATCCACGTTTGACTAGTGCATGAACTGCTTTTATCTTTTTGGGATAATAACCAGAAATGTAATTCTTCAATGTTATAATTTATTTTCATTCAGGCAAAATATTCTGATAACGTTGCTTTAAGCTTTCTCTTTTATCTATGGGTTATTTAAAAGTATATCATTTAATTTCCACATGTTTGGGGCTTTTTAAGTTATCTTATTGCTATGGATTTTTAGGTAAATTCCATTATGCCTTGAAAACTTAATTTGCATGATTTCTGTTATTTTAAATTTACATTTCTTATGATAAAAACTTGTCTTCGTTCAAAACAAAGCTTGGGCAGGTTTTGTGGCAGTCCTTTTCAACAGACTGGGGGTTCTCATACTCAAGGTCCCTCTCCTTAACACAACCTGCTATGTGAGCACTTATTAAATAACATTTGACACAATGTTCTGTGGGAATCAGGGCTTGAAGGATGTGCCTGTTCCCATGGCTACTGCTCTTACTGTGTGTCATCAACTACATGAGTTATAAAGTGTCTTGTCTCTCACCAATGAGCCTCATGTCTTCTATCAGCATCCTTAAAACTGGCTGGCTAACTTACTAGTTTACAAATATAGTAAAATATCAAATGCTCCAAAATTCTTGACTTTTAAAAATTCTATTATGTCTACATTTCTGAATCATTCATACTTAAGGCTTTTTACTGGCTAGCCTTGGATTCACAATATCATTTGAATTAAACTTGTGTTATCCTCAAGTATTATCATTTCATTTGACATATACGACGCTTTGAAGAGTTTGTTCCCGAGATCTAAATTGGATGGTTTGTTCTTTTGTTTTCATACACAATCATCCCCCCTTATCCTTGTCAGATGCTTTCCAAGATTGCCAGTAGATGCCTGAAATCTTGGATGGTGCCAAGCCCTATATACGCTGATTTTTAAATATTATTAGTAGGTAGATAGTGTATATAGCTACATCAAGGGATAATTCAAGTACTGGACTGGATGGAGTGGGATGGCATGAAACTTTATAACAGTACTCAGAGCAATGTGTTTGTATTTGTTCTCATGGTGCTAGGAAGAAATACTGGAGACTGGGTAATTCATAAAATAATTGACTCATAGTTCCTCATGGGAAACTTATCATCGTGGTGGAAGGGGAAGGGAACACATCCTTCTTTACATGATGGAAGGAAGGAGAAGTGCAGAGCAAAGCAGGGAAAAATCCCTTATAAAACCATCAGATCTCATGAGAACTCACTCACTATCATGAGACCAGCATGTGGGAACTGCCTCCATGATCTAATTGCCTCCCACAAAGTTCTCCCCCAACAAGTGGGGATTATAATTTGGATTACAATTCAAAATGAGTTTTTGGGTCAGGACATATCCAAAACATATAAGTGTTATTTAATACTTATTGTTTATTTCTGAAACTTTCCATTTAATCATTTTGAATCATAGTTGACTGCAGGTAACTGAAACTGTGGAAAGTAAAACCATGGATCAGGAAGTACTATTGTATTTTATTTTCACATATGTTATAAACTCAAAATACATGGTCACTACCATTCTTCAGTCACTTAACTTACAGCTAGTAACAAAAAAAGGAAACATGTTTTATTTCATTTTCATTTTCTCACGTTTCACCCATCTTTATTTCTTGGTATAGATTCAAATTTGATTGTTACGATATTTCTTCCAGCTGGAAAAAACATCATTTAACATAGATATTAGGATAGGTCAGCTAGCAATGAGTTGCCTTGTATCTGTTTGAGAAAATCAGTTTCTCATTAAGTTTTTAGGAATACAGTCACTTGAAATAGATTTTGGTTTGACAAATTTTTCTTTTTACATTTTAAATTGATCTTATTCTTCTTGTATGTGTATCTTCTTGCTTACATGTTTTTGATGAGAAGCCTTTAATACTTACCCTCATCTAGATGTAGATAACGTCTCTTTTCTGTGATTGTTTTCTTTGTCCTTGGTGTTGATTTTCCCTTTGTTTTCAGTTTTGAACAGATTGAATTGCACATGGTTAGATGTGTATGTGTACATGTGTGTGTTTAAGAAATATGTACTTTCAGAATTTTTGTAGTATGTAAGATTTTTAGATTTGTGAGTTTGCTATCTATTATTAGTTTGGATATTTTGGCTCTGTCATTTTTCTTTGTACTTCTGGCCCATTTTATTTTTTCCTTCTGAGATTCCATTATTGTGTACCAATTTGTTATTGTCCCAAAGGTCTTAGAACTGAGTTTTTTTTTTAAATCTCTCTCTCTCTCTCTTTTCTCTTTATAATTCAGTTTGAGTAATTTCTCTTGACTGATCTTCCAGTTCACAGATTCTTTCCTCAACTGTATCTAGTCTCCTGATGACTTAATTGAAGATTTTCTTCATCTTTGTTTTTGTGTGTACTTTCATTTACATTTGATTCTTTTAGTTTACATATCTTCATGGAAATTATCATACATAATGTCTATGCTTTCTGCTAAAACTTTTAACACATAAGTGATAATTATTTAAATTTCCTGTTGGATATGATCAACATCTACCTCTTATCTGTATGGTTCTGAGAACTGCTTTGTCTCTTTATAGTTTTTATTTTTTATTTTATTTTCATATACTTGTAATCTTTTTTGAAAGGCAGCTATCTTATGAGAGAGTAGACATAAAACTTATTTTAATACTACTAGATGTGCATGTCCTTGTTTCATGCCTGTAAAGCAGGAGTTTCCTTTGATGTAGATGATACTTGGACTGTGTGGGAGGTTTGTTGTGGTTTTGGGTAACATCAGTGTATCACAGGCTTCACACTCTTCTGATGAAAATTTACATATAGGGCTATGTCTCCCTGACTTTAGAAACTATTATCAGTCCACATAGGTTTGGATATCACTTGTCATCCATTCTACATCTGACCCCAAAACCCCTCCTTAATCTGCTTGAGCCCTGACATCCCATAATAAAGCATGCTCCTTTGACTGAGCATTCTTATGCCACACTCTTGCATGTGTGTTCTGTACCCTGTAGCGTTCAGGTTCTGATGCTTAACACTAGGCAGCTAGGCAGCTCACCTGTACATATTGCCTTCTCATTCTCATTGGTTCCCCACACCACAAGCCAAATTATGTCTTCCAAACAAATGCCCTCCTCACCTTGCTTTATGTGAGTAATAGCTCTATCTCTCTTTTTCTGAGGTTAAAGAGAGATCCTAAAGCTACCATCCAGACCTCTGAGTAATGAAAACCATCCAAGTTTGCTGGTATCTCTGAGGAGATGTGGTAAGACCCCGGTTCTCAGAATGTTTGAAAATCAGCAAAATGGAAACCTGTTTCAACATCTGCTTTTCTAATGAACTCCCATTGCCAGGGAGTGGTAACATTCTTAAAAGATAATAATAATAACAAAAATGAAGAAATTTTCTGGTTGATTATTTAGTTGAATAGACACAGCTGATGAAAAAGAAAGGATGGGGTCACATTAACAGTAAGGGAAGCAAACGAATATGAAATTGAAGCAAACAATTGCTAAAAATTACAAATCATTCCTTGATATCTATAATGGGGGTTAAACTGAACTCTCCTATGTTGTTTTGCATTGGTGCAATTAAACTTTGCTACAGAAAAAAAATAACCTATGTGTTGATTAGCCTCACTTTCAATTTATTGTCATAAAACTAAAATACACCTGAAGATAGCATGGATTTCTTGAGGACCAATTTAAATCTAAGGAAATCTAGCAAAAATTAAATATATCAAATTAGTGTTTGTAACCAGAAAAGGCTGTGACTGAGAAAATTGATAAGTAAGTTCAAGGGCAACAATTTTTACTCTCATGTGTAGCTTTAGGAGATGATATAAGTAAACCTGGAAACAGGCAACTTCCTAAGGACTGGGGAAAATGGTTAGGATCCTGAACTGTCTAAGCGTATATTCCGTGACAGGTTTGATTTAGTAAGAAAATAAAAATAAGGGTAGGGCCACTAATGAGGCGGGAACTAAATCCATATATGACCCAATTAGCCGTCAGAGCTTGTCATACGGTATTAACCCTTGACTCCTTTTTAACTAAAAAATAAATCCCTCATATAATGACATTGATATTCAATGTTCTAATTACAGAATTAGTGTTTGGAAGTTGGAAGCAAGATCACGTTTGGATCACAGCCTTTAGGTAAAAGGCTAATTACCTTTATTTAATTAATTAATTCCATCAGTCTTTCAATCAATAAATTAGTTATCTATTTACTATGTATTTATTGAATCTCCTTACTTGTCTGGTGCTGGGCTACCCTTTTGATTATTAGGGTAGGGAAAGATTTCTACCCCTAATCCTAAAGGGAAATGAAGCCTACAAACATAAATTTTCTATTTTAAACTTTGTTACAATACAGCCATCTACTTTGCTAAAAGATAATTTTGCATAAGAGTGACACAAAGTGGGTTTTAGTAAACATACCATTTATCAACCTATAAACAATGCCTTTAACATAAAACAAAAACCCTTTATTTGGATGCACACATTGCCAAAACTCTTATAGACTATTATAAGATTTATGACAGCTTTCACAGCATTCTTTTTTCTGGCATCCACTTGAGTGCATTAACTTTGAAAAGAAACTATTTGGCTTGAATTGTGAATATGACTTCAAACAATAAAAGCAAAGGAATCTATAGTGCAGCTGCTTTCTTGTATATCAATACACAAGTGTATATATTTATATATATAGAACCATATCCCTGTGCTTTTAGGAAGCTGCAAGTTCACTTTACATTCATCTGAAACACAAGAAGGGCTGTTTGGCAAATTTAGGTGTCAGAAAATTGTTAAGAATTCGTTGACACAGTGACAAAAAAAACAGAATGAACTCACTATTATGTGTTTATTACAATGACAAAAGAAATGTGAATTCTAAATCTGATAAAATGATTTTTCAGAACTCAAATTTAATTACAAAGCAAAAGTTGGGAAGGTTGGTATATGATTTTCAAGGAGACAATACGGATATTCTAAAAATAATTAAAACATTAATGTGGTTTCATCAGAAAGAAATATTTGTGAAACAGAGCTAGACTCTCTGAAATAAGTTAATCCCTTCATGAGTCTTGTGAAGGGGTTAAGGGAACATATCCTGTTTCGTTGTCATTTAAACTCTCTAGTCCAAATGTGAGTATCAAACACTAGGAAATTATCTGACTTCATTTGACTATTCCATAGTGTTTTTCTGTCATTCATTCAATTAATATATGAGAAGGAAAAAAGAAAAATAGACTTTGTTATTCACTACTTGCAATAAATCGTTCTATTAGAACCTGGTGTTGAATCCCAAAATAATTATGAGATTTAGAAAAAAAATTATCTGGCCTGATTATCTTTCAGTAGCACAGTTATTGATTATGACACTAAACTGTCAGCATTAACCTTCATAGCATCATGTGAGTAGGCACTGTCTTCTCATTTTACAGATGTGAAAACTAAATTTAGGATTAAATATGTTAATTGGAGTCACAACAGCTGGTAAAGTCTGGCACTGAGAATAAAATGCTGATCTGCCTGATACCCATAACAATGGGGTTAAACACCATGAAATATAGTAACTCCTAAATTAAAATACTAAGATAATGGCACTTGAATGAATTAGAAGAAAAGCGAGTTTTTCATCTTGTACAAACAGAGCCTTCAATTTTATTGAGGGTGTGCTAAATGGATAGCATTAACTAGAAAACTTGGATGATTATTTTAAAAATAGCATAGTCCCTGTTCTGACAGTAAAAATATGTCATTAATATTTTTTGCAAAATTAAGTTGCTTAATTAAGATTAACTTAACAAAATATGTTCCTATATTAATTTTTGTTAAGATTCACCCTTGCACCTGATATAAAACAGCATTATCTTGACCTCCAACAAGTTACAAACTCCATGAGGTAGTTACCATATTTGTCTCATGTCCAGAGTCTTGTACAATTTCTGCAACATAGTAGTTGCTTCCTAAATGTTAAATTAACTAAAATAAACTATGCTTAAACAATGTTCCAACCTATAAGATGAAGTTAATCATATTTTGTTTTACTCGTTTGTAAGCTTAAGAACATATTATTTTAGAAGATATAATTCACTGAGATGTAAACACGCATATATATATATATATATATATATATATATTCTAGATAACTTCCTCAATGACATCAAATTAATGTTTGCTGAGAAATTTCCATCTTACTTTTGAGTTTTTCTAGCAAACAGATTTTATAGTATTACAGCTGGTAACTTAGTAAATAAGCTGTGATTAAACTAGAATTTTGATAATGCTATGAAATCATATAGAAATTTTGGACAAAAATTAAATTCTGTGATTTTAAGACTAAATTCCATTAAGAAAGGAACTCTAGAAACTGACTTTTTATAACCCAAACCTTAATTATCTGATCAATTAAATTAAATCATATTGAAATTATGTGTTTTAAATAACAATGGATTATTAGCATGAGAAAAACTATTCTGGGGAAAAGATATCTTAATTATCACTAAACAGGAATTAACCTGTACTAATATAAAAGTAAAAATATGGTGCTATGGCCTTTTGAACTTGATGTTGTTATACTACAGGGAGAAAATTATTTTTACATGTAGTGGTGGAATTTAAAAACCTGAAGTCAATAATAAAGTCCATCTGTATGTCACCTCCACTGCAGGACTGGCATCATGGTTCTCTCCACTGTGTAAATTGCAAAAATCTAATTTATTGAGGCAATATAGAAAGCTTAACATTTTTTATGAACAATATAAAGTGTGACTCACTCCTTAAGTCTAAAATCAATAGCTTAAAGTCTAAGAATAAAACAAGGCCCTTAATTTCAGTAATTATAACACATTTTTCTACTACGCTTTTTCTACTAAACTATCCCTTCTTGGGGGATTAAATCTCACCCCTGCTGAGACTCTTTGAGTAATAATTATTGTGATTCATTTTTGAATAAAAAGATTTGTGCTGTTTTTAAAATTAAAAACACTGATCAATTTATGATACCATTATTCAATCAAAGGGAAAATGCTCCGGACCTTTAGAGAAATGGCTGATGATACGAATAGGGTAGCAAATACATCTAATAAGTCTGGAGAATCTTGCAAAGGCAGGATGTAAGGAAGTGCTCTAACAGAAAAAAAAAGTAAATAAAGCAAGCACAAACCATGATGGAAATATACAAACAGGACTCAGGGCCCAGCTGAAAAGGATCCCAATGGCCAAAGTGAGACCAATTTAATAAACAAAACAGATAAAGTGGTTGTAGATTATAGCTCAAAGTATGATACAAATATCCATGAGTTTAACTGTCACGAACAAATAATTGAATACATAAATAAACGCGGGGGAGAAAAATCTCCTGTGCAGAAGAATTCCAAATAGTATATGCAGATACTCCAGCCTCGAGAAGGTGAAGCACAAGGGTCAGTTCAAGCGGCACATAGTGACTTCCTTGAAAGAGCACAGCATGGAAAAGGATGAAGAGAGAGCTACTGAGCATGGAAAAAGCAGACGGCTCTACCTCAGCCAGGTGAGCAGGCACCAGCAGCAATAAATCACATCCCTGGTCTGCACTGTTGATGTGAAGTGATGAAAATGGCATTTTGCTCTGTGGTCTGTCTTTCAAAAGTCCATAAAGCCAATCTCATCCTGAAAAAATGACCATGCAAATTCCAGTAGAGGGACAGTCTAACTAGTTTCCCTAAAAACTGTTCATCAAAAAACAAGCAAAACCTGTGAAACTATAACAGCAAGAAGGGTTTAGGGAGACATGACAATGACATATAATGTGGTATCCCCAGTGAGAATCAGGAATAGAAAAGAAAAAAAAAAAAACCTCTAGTTAAAAAACAGGAAAAAAATCTGAATAAAGCCTGGACCTTAGGTAACAATATCAACGGTGACAAATGTAGCATATTACTGCAAGATGTTAATAATAAAGGAAACCGGATGTGGTGTGTCTGGGGACTCTTTGTCCTGTCTTCCCATTTTTTTAAAAAAAAAAAACAAACCTAAGACTATTCTTAAATAAAAAGTGTATTTAGAAAACCAAAATTTCACAGTAAGATTTTAATAGCAATATATAAGATTATTCTCAAATTTATAAAATTTGGTAAAGAAACTAGAACAGCTAAAACAATTTTGGAGAGAAGAAAAAGAATTAAGTGGGAAGGATCAATCTACCCTATTGCAAGATATTATATAGCTAGAGTAATCAAGGGTATTTCCAGAGAGGATCAACACATAGATCAATGCAGTAGAATAGAGAACTCAGAAATAGAACCACAAAAATATGCCCAATTGATTTTTGACAAAGTTGTAAAAGCATTTCAATGGAGAAAAGATAGCCTTTTCAACAATTGGGAGTGGAGCAATTAGACAGCCGTAGGCAGAATAACACACTTCAACAAAGTCTCACACCTTAGACAAAAATGAACACAAGTGGATCATGGATGTAAACATAAAACTTCAAAACCTTTAGAAAAAAATGAGAGGGTCTTGGAATCTAAGGATAAGCAAAGTACCGAGGGCAGAAAACACTGTGCTCAGTAAAGACCCTCTAAAGAAGATGAAAGTATTATATAAACTAAAAACTGGGAGAAAATACCTGAAACCACATATCTGACAAAATGCTTATAGTCTGCTTTTGCACTGTTATAAAATGATTCCTGAGGCTGAGTAATTTATAGGGAAAGGAGATTTAATTGACTTAGGTTCTACATGCTGTACAGAAAGCATGGTGCTGCCATCTGCTTCTGATGGAGCCTCGGGAAGCTTCCAATCATGGCGAAAGGCAAAGGGGAAGCAGGCCCATCACATGGGGGAGCAGGCACCTCACATGGCAAGAGAAGGAGTGAGCAAGAGAAGGGGGACATCGCAGATTCTTTTAAACAACCAGATCTCACATGAACTGACTGAGCAGGAAATCACTCTTCACCAAGGGGATGCTGCTCTGCCACGCATGGGGGTTCTGCCCCCAATATGCACAATCACCTACCACAAGACCCCACCCTCTAACATTAGGAATCACATTTCATTATGAGGTTGAAGGGGACAAACATCCAAACAATATTAGTACTAGTATCTAGAAAACATAAAGAACATTCAAACTCAACAGTAAGAAAAAATCAATTAGAAAACGAGTAAAAGATATGAGGAGATCTTTCACCAAAGGGGATATACAGATGGCAAATAAACACATGAAAAGATGTTCAACATCAGTAGTCACTATGCCTGTTTTCCTCTCCATATTAATTGTGTGTGAAAGAAGATACATTTAATTAAACTGATAGAGATACATTATATATTCCAAAAAGGATGATAAGTAACGATCTCAACAAGCTGAAATCTTTAAGAATTTTAGTAACATTAGCAACATTTTAATTTATTAATTTACATATATGGAACAAGGTATAACAATATTAGGTAAGAATTAGTATTGAAATGAGAAAAAAAACAAAAAAGATATATGTTTTTAAATTAAATATAAGATTAGATTATCCAACACAACACAAATCAGACATCTCAGTATCAGGCTTTCCTCAGTTCAAGATCTCGAGCTATCACACTGGCCTTCCCAAGTCCAATGTCTAATAGAGAAAACTTATACAACTATAGATGAAATCCTTTTCCTGTCTCAGTTTTACATTAATACATCTTGTATCCTTTACGCCTTCTTTCTATTAACCTCTCCTCTATCTAATACAGATTTTTGCTTTTTCTCTCTGTGACACTTTGATTTAGGATGAGAAACCTGGCAGTAGTCTGAACAATTTTCTTAGCCCTAGGAAATTGGTTCTCAAAATACAGCTTTATTAAATAGTAATTAAAGGCTTTAAAATAAAATTTTAAACACATTGTTTTGATAATAGATTGCATAATGTTCATTTGTTATATCCACCAGAGACCATCTTGAAATTTATAATTTGTAGGTCATTTTAATGATAATTGATAATCTATGTCAGTAATCCATGATGGAAATTGCTTTCTTACCTATTTCAATTGTAGAGCTATAGTAAAGACGAAAATAACTCTTTGTTACAGAATTAAATGGGATATAAACATAAGGATGAAAATATCTGTTTTAACTATTAGCAGCTTTTTCTCAGTTCATGATTGCTAAGAAATCATATTAAATATCATGACCACAACTGCGTTACTTGGAAAACCAATAAATTGACTCATGTTGGAGGGGGTCAGTGACTTTTACACAACATTTTAAAGGCTGCCATGTGGCTTCAGAATGAAGCACTGAGAGATGGTAATAGTTTTATTTTAATGTTTCTTAATTTGCATAACCATAATCTTGAGTTATATTTGTGCAATATAGATGAGATGGAGTTTGCAATTATAGAAGGAAAAAAGAAAAGAGAACAGAGGGAAAAGGGAAAAGAAATGAAGTTTTAAACTTGATCGTATTTAAAACAAACAGAATTGCTATTAGAGCAATGAGAATCTTGGGAAAAGGGCTCATAAAATTACTAAACATCTTGAGTCACTCTTGCCTGTGCTGATTGAAGTTTAGGTATAAGAGGAACGTTTTGTCAGGAAAAAGACATTTGTACACAAAAGGGTTGGTGATTTAGTGTGAAAGAGGCACAGGGAAAGTAAACTAGAATGGGCATTTATTTGGGTAAGCAGGTGTGAAACATCCTCCAGGGAGCTGAGTGCCAGTGTTTAGAAATAGCTCAGGCTCTGAGCACTTGTAATTATGCAGGCTTTCCCTTTGGGCTTACTTGTTTATCTGTCTGTTGGTGGTTGGTTGAACTTTTTAAATTAAGATTTTGATGAAAAGAAAGTTCCTGCCTTAAAACCATACTTTGCCAGCCTAAAAAGGACCCTAGAGAGCAACTTTAAAGTTTTATGAAGATATTTTTAAAAATCAGTTTTATTTTTACTGTACATTTTACTTTTCTATTTGCACTGCTCTGGTTAGGAGAAAATTAATTTAGAAAATAAAAGAAAGTGGCCCCCAAAGTCTTCCAAATTGTTTTTATTGTACTTTATAAAAGTTAAATCTGGTAAGCTTAACTGTGGTGAAGATTTAAGTTAAGGGCTGGAAGGATGCATTATTTTTTTCTTTTTAAAAACCTTAAGTATATAAATTTTTTTAAAAGTTTCTATTTATTAAGATAAATTGTTTTAGTATAAAGGCTTTTTGTGCTAAAATCTGACTAAAACAAAAAATTTATATTTTTTGTTTGACTTTATACAATTCAAATATGTAAAAACAATAAAAAATATGTGGAGAATAAAAATATACTCATGTAAAATCATGAAAAGATAAAAATGGGCATATGATTGCATAAAAGCCTTGCTAATCTGACACTTTCATTGTCGATCTTGTCTGACATCACCTTGGTTGCAAATATGTTTTTGATACACATTGTTTTTTTTTTTTTTTTTTTTTTTTTTTT